>NW_005871058.1:12747673-12765399 GCF_000147115.1 Myotis lucifugus | reverse complement strand
TTTCTTGTTGTTTTGTTGATGGTTTCTTTTGCTGTGCGAGAAGCTTTTTATTTTGATGTAGTCCCATTTGTTCATTTTCTCTTTAGTTTCAACTGCCCTAGGAGCTGTATCAGTGAAGAAATTGTTTTGGCATATGTCTGAGATTTTGTTGCCTTTGTATTCTTCTAGAATTTTTATGGTTTCCTGTCGTACATTTAAGTCCTTTATCCATTTTGAGTTTATTCTTGTGTATGGTGTAAGTTGGTGGTCTAGTTTCATTTTCTTGCATATATCTGTCCAATTTTCCCAACACCATTTATTGAAGAGACTATCTTGGCTCCATTGTATGTTCATGCCTCCTTTGTCAAATATTAATTGAGCATATTGGTTCGGGCCGATTTCTGGGCTCTCTATTCTATTCCACTGATCCATATGTCTGTTCTTGTGCCAGTACCAGGCAGTTTTGAGAACAGTGACTTTGTAATACAGCTTGATATCTGGTATTGAGATCCCACCTACTTTGTTCTTTCTCAGGATTGCTGCAGCTATTCGGGGTCTTTTTTTATTCCAGATGAATTTTTGGAGAGTTCGTTCTAGATCTGTGAAGTATGCCGTTGGTATTTTAATGGGAAGTGCGTTGAATTTATAGATTGCTTTGGGTAGTATGGACATTTTAATGATGTTGATTCTACCAATCCATGAACATGGTATGTTCTTCCATCTGTTTATGTCTTCCTCTATCTCTTTTTTCAACGTCCTGTAGTTTTCTGAATAGAGGTCTTTTACCTCTTTAGTTAAGCTTATTCCTAGGTAGCTTAACTTTTTTGGTGCGATGGTAAATGGGATTGTTTTTCTAATCTCTCTTTCTGCAAGTTCACTATTGGTGTATAGAAATGCCTCAGATTTCTTGGCATTAATTTTGTATCCTGCTACTTTGTGTGATGGCCATTTTGTGACGACCATCTTGTGATGACATTAGGGCGTGATGCATGAGGGCGTGACGACCACCTACGCTGTTATTAGTATGATTTTTGTGTCTTCTTGGTACTAAATTTGACATCTCTCATTGTCACTTTTTAAAAATATATATATATTATTGATTTTTTTACAGAGAGAAAGGGAGAGGGATAGAGAGTTAGAAACATCCATGAGAGAGAAACATCAATCAGCTGCCTCCTGCACACCCCCCATTGGGGATATGCCCGCAACCAAGGTACATGCCCTTGACCGGAATCGAACCTGGGACCCTTCAGTCTGCAGACTGATGCTCTATCCACTGAGCCAAACAGGTTAGGGCTCATTGTCACTTTTGATGTTTTTACCTTTGAATTCATATTGTCTTAATATTAAAAATTTGATAGATATTCCTACATTCCCCTCCAAAAAGGTTATGCTCTTTCTACTTCACTTGACATATACTATATGAGACTCCTTGTTTTCCCATATTTTCTGAAGTGATAAATTTTAGGCCTATGCATCGTAGCTTTCTGTCTTTATTGGTAGCTTGGGGAACTGGATCTGATGCATAGTTCTGGCACTTTTAATCTTCATTTTACTCACTGCCTATCATATCTTAACCACAATCTCCTTAATTGTGTTACTCCAAATGGTGTCCTGACTGCATTAAAAGGTAGTACTTGGAAAATTTCACTTAATCATCCATTTTAACCACATTTTATTCTTTCTGTTGGAGTTGCCCCAGGGCTCAGTGTTTTGTGTTTGTTGTTGTTGTTTTTTTTTTCTTGAGGACAGGGTTGGTTCAGATTCTCAATCAGATATGTCTTCCTTTGGAATCTACTGTGGACAGCAAAGTGTAGACTGGTTCCTGCTATAGTTACCATGCACCAACTATAGGCATGAATGTAGGCTACTGTGGTCTTTTGCTTGCTGTAGATCTGGAGACCACACAGCTCAAGCCTCAAGGAGGCAGAGGGCCGGGAGGTGAACATCTGACTCTCCGATCCAGCTGCTTTGTTCTTGGCTCTGTTTGTACACCCTAATGCCTGACTTCAAGGCCTGGTTTGGGGGTCTTGAGCTTCACTGATTCCCATTATCAACCCTGGCCTGAATGACTATTCAATTCTGCTACACAACTGGAAAACTGTCAGTAGAGTTTGCTGCTACTCTGAGGCCGTTATATGACATATTCTCCAGGGCATTATAACCATCAGGGAACTGATATCTCTTGCCTCCTGTGAGGTTCCTCTTTACATTTCTCTTAGCCTCTGTCTACCATTCCATCACCCCCACCTCCCACATGCTGACTTTGTGCTTTCATAAATAGCTAGCATCCTTGAACAACTTCTATAAAAGCTTAAAGGTAACATCCTTTTCTTCAAAGCACTTCCATATTATTATTTGATCCTCACAAAAAGTCTTTCAGGTATGTAGGTTAGTACATTATCCTGATTTCACCAGTGAAGAGATAGAGACAGTGATTAAGTGATTTGCCCATCCTCAGGCACTTAGTTAATGTGGAACTGGTATTAGAACACAGTTTGTTTTTGTTGGTGATTTCATTAATTCTTTTCTTAATTTTTTTGTTCATTCATTTATATACTCATAGTGAGAGGCAGCAAAATGGAAAGATCAAGGGTTTTGGAGACAGACAAACTTTGGTTTGAAACTTGATGACATCTCTTATTAGCTGGGTGACCTTGGTCATATACTTACCCTCTCAGAAGTTGTTTTCTTCTTTGTAATAAAAGGAAATATTATGACTTATAATGTTTATATGTGATTTAGCACTGCATGAAAATTACCTAGCAATCATAGCATCTGGCATATGGTAGGCTATAGGTAAAATGTTACTGTAAGTATATAATATGTAAAATAGGTTATTATAGTTTAAAAATGGTCAAATATTGACAATTTTATAATGGTAGAAACTCAGTGGCTACCATTTATTTAGTCCTTCCCTTTTGTATATGAGGCCCAGCTATACCCCCAAAATGCAAATAGAAATGAGACAAGGTCTTTGTGTTTCTGTATCTTCTACTACACCAGTGATGGTGAACCTTTTGAGCTCGGCATGTCAGCATTTTGAAAAACCCTAACTTATCTCTGGTGCCATGTCACATATAGAAATTTTTTGATATTTGCAACCATAGTAAAACAAAGACTTATATTTTTGATATTTATTTTATATATTTAAATGCCATCTAACAAAGAAAAATCAACCAAAAAATGAGTTCGCGTGTCACCTCTGACACACGTGTCATAGGTTCGCCATCACTGTACTAGACTGTGGTTGTGGAGGGTAGAGCCTGTGTTAGTAGCATCCCCAACACTAACAACAATTTCTGCTAGGTAGTGGGTGCTCAATAAATGCTTTCTGAAGTGAAAAGTTCCCTGCCTACCAGGAGATTACCAACTAGTTAATTACATAGTCATATAATTATAGTAAACTTTTACAGGTATTTAGATAGACACATACAGGCTATGGTGATAGTGAAAATGAAACAATGCTCAATTCTACTGGGGGAGTGAGAAGCACAGTGGAGAGAAGGGGGCAAAGCATCATAGAGCAGGTGCCGTGATTAACCGTGGTCTGTCTGTGGAAAGAAGCAAAACCAATTTGCTTATCTTGAACTACATACTTTCTCTCAAAGAAGCCCCTTCTAACGTGTGCAATTGAGTTTGTATTCAAAGAAGCTTCTTTGTTTGTCTCACAGTCCCTCTCTTACTGGTATCTCCCATAATGTATTGCTTTGTAAAGTGCTTTGCTCTATTCTGAGTATAAAAGAGATGCTCAGGAAAACCTGATTCTATTCTCTGAGTGTCACAACTAGCCATTGCATAACAAAGTGCAATACATTGTGTGAGAAGAAATAGAGGAACACAAGAGATGTTTTAAAGAGAATAAAATAAAACATCAAAACGGGAGTGTGTAGAGTGCATTAAAGTTAATGAACTGTCATGGCAGAGTGGACCACTTTTCAATGTGAAGGAAGCTGATTTAGCAACTGGTATCTAAATGATTAGAATCCATTGGAATGAAGTTAACTGCTAGTCTTGCCAAATTCTAAATCTTTTAGTGCTCCTTGAGAACCAGTCCTTGAAATTGAACAGATTATTATTATTATTATTTTGTCAATAGCTCTTTGAGATGCTAAACCCATTGGTCTTACTTTGAATATTCAGTGCTGCTCAACACTGTATAGCACTGCTCTGCTATATAGAGTTGAGGAGGAGGAATTCAGGCCCTGGTTCTAATGCTTGATTGGGACCAGTTAATCAGCATAGGCTTCCAGGGCTCCTGTGGTCATTCCCTGTTTCCACAGAGACACATAAACCAGAAAACCGTCAGGAGTCAACTTTGCTCAGGTGTGAACCATTGAGCTACTCATCTTATTTGCAAGAGATAGACAAGGCGATCGATACAGGTCTCCGTCTTGGCAGTGTGGAAGGATGCCTACAACGACAAGAGTTCCAAGGTGCTTTCTGCCAAGAACTGGATTGGATTTTGTGCTTCTTCAGCCACAAAATGTCCCCAGCATCTTACTCCCAAATCATTAATGCCCTTTGCAGTCAGTCTGCTCAGCCTGAACATCCTTATCTCTCTTTACTCAGCACCATCATTATTGTTTTCTTTTGCTAGCTAAACTCTCAAAGTTTATAGATCCCTAATATATTAATGTTTTTTTTTCCAAACAAGTAGGAGATATTAGGTGGCATTTTTATCCTTGATTACACTCCCTCTCTCTCTTTGGAGAAGAATGAGAATTGCTGATTCTGGTTTTGGGTGCAGTTTGTAGAATATTTCCTTGGTGTATAAAAATGCTAAGTTTATGTATTGGCATGCTGGCATTTATTGACCTTGGGAACATTACATAACTGTTTTAAGCTTCAGTTTCTTCATTTGATAAATGGGGATAAAATGACTAGTTTATAGGATTTCAGTGAGGACCAAAGAGACTCCATATGAGGAAATGCCTAACACAGTACACAGCACATAATAGAGGTACAATAAATTATTATTTAAAACAAAGCAAAACAACTGAAGCAGGACCAGTTCTACTGAAATAAAAGGAGCTGTTGGAAAACAGTGAGAAATATAAAGAGAAATCGCAAAGCTGTATATAGAACTGTGTCCGCAGTCTTGTGCACAGTGTAAGATTTAGGAGCAAATAGGGAAGTAAAAAGTAGGAGTTTGTTGTAGGTAAAAGGTGGTGAATTGTATGGAAACATGAGAAGTCATTTCAGGGAAGTCACTACTATGGGACGGCATGAAAAAATTTTCAAAAGTGCCTCTAACATGCCCTGGGCCTGGTACTTCAGTTGGTTGGAGTATTGTCCCATACACCAAAAGGTTGGGTGTTCAATTTCTGGTCAGGGCACATACTTAGGTTATGGGTTCAATGTGATGTGTATGGGAGGCAACTGATCATTACTTCTCTCTCTCTCTCTCTCTCTCTCTCTCTCTCTCCCTCCCTTTCCCTCTCCCTCTCCCTCTCCCTCTCTCCCCCCTTCCTCTCTCTCTAAAAAATACCTTGGGTGAAGAAAAGAATAGTGGCTCTAACACTATAGCAGTTATCAGTAGTATTTGTTGAAATCATCATACTTTGATGCATGAACAAATCAAAATAAAATGACTCCTTGTGGTAATGGGTGATTTGAGAAGGAGTGTGATGTACTACAATGGAATACAAATTGGCCTAAAAATCAGAAGATCTGGATTCGTATTTGTTTCACAGAAGTGGTTCATGGTTTTGGATTTCTGAGCTTTTTTGAGCCTTAGCTTCAGCATCTATAAAATGGGGATAACAGCACCTTTATTATTTTCCTCCCACTGGTTTATTGTAAGGATCAACTGAGATTTTTTTTAACATACTGCCTACATATTGGCTGTTTTTTTGATTTAGTATTAAGAGCCAGATACTAAAAGTTTTGCTGAAGAATTCAGGCTCTTGTCCTCTTTGAGGTGAACATGAAGTAAAGGCAGCAAGAATATGGGGTTTATGCAGCTCTCTATATCTAGCTTATCCAGACCATGTTTTGCTGCTAGCCTCTGCTAAGCCCATTTTACTGCTCCCTTTGCCTGGCCTACACCATCCCCTCAGCCCAAGAGCAGTTCAAGGGTGAATTGTGATAGGAGTGCCAAGGATCATGCCGCAACAGCAAGACCCCCCTCTTGGAGACTCCTGCGTTTGTGCACTTGGCATTACTGCCTGGACCACTTGCATCCTCGTTGCCTCATTTGTCTGTGTCTGTTTGCTGCTAATGGCTCTAGCAATAGCATCTTTTATTTTCTTGCTCAAGGATGTCAGATGCTTCTGAAAGCTTTTTTTCTCTCACGCTGCTGAGAAAACATGAGACTTTAAGAGACTAGGCTAAAAGACAGAAGTAGGGCTTGATGACCAGCAAAGGCCCTCGACTTGCAGTATCCAGTCTCTTCAAAGACAGGTCCTGTGGTGTGGGTTGTGATTTAACCACGCTGTCTTTGCATTTTCAGGGAGTCGACGAGTTGAAGATGAAGCCCAGAGCAGAGTGCTGTTCACCCAAGTTTTGGTTGGTGTTGGCTGTCCTGGCCGTGTCAGGCAGCAGAGCTCGTTCTCAGAAGAGCCCCCCCAGCATTGGCATCGCTGTCATCCTCGTGGGCACTTCAGACGAGGTGGCCATCAAGGATGCCCACGAGAAAGATGACTTCCATCATCTCTCTGTGGTGCCCCGTGTGGAGCTAGTAGCCATGAATGAGACCGATCCAAAGAGCATCATCACCCGTATCTGTGACCTCATGTCGGACCGAAAGATCCAGGGGGTGGTGTTTGCTGACGACACTGACCAGGAAGCCATCGCCCAGATCCTTGACTTCATTTCAGCCCAGACTCTCACCCCCATCCTGGGCATCCACGGGGGATCCTCTATGATCATGGCAGACAAGGTAAAAGCGGGCTGCAGTGAGAAGAGTCTGGTTGGTTTGAATGAAGAACTAAATGATCCATTTGTTTTGATGCAAAACTGAATTATGAAAGATGGAAGGTTGTTAACCAGAATGCACTGAGTGGATAGACCAGGGATTAGTCTAATTGCTTGGAGGTGAAAGGGAGGGAAAGATGATGTCATCTAGTTATGCATAGAGTTTTGCATAGCTTTGTGTGTCCATTTCTTTGTAAACGGATTCTCTGAAATGACTAAGAGATAGAGAAACTTGTAGCTCTGTGATCCATTTTCTTCAAATACGTATATGAATAGCTCCTTCAAAATTTTATTTTTTTAATCTTCACCTGAAGATATTTTTTCCATTGATTTTTAGAGAAAATAGAAGAGTGAGGGAAAGACAGAGGGAAGTATTAATGTGAGAGAAATGCATCAATTGGTTGCCTCCTGCATGCGCCCCTACCAGGGCTTGGACCGGGGAGGAGCCTGCAACCGAGGTACGTTACCTTGACCAGAATTGAACCCAGGACCCTTGGGTCTGCAGGCCAACACTCTAGCTACTGAGCCAAACTGGCTAGAGTGCTCCTTCAAAATTTTAAAATAAGGTGTGCTCTATTCTTCCTTCATAATGCATATTGTTTACCCATATCAGTTTCAAGAATATAAAACAAAAACTCCTTGGAGGTGGGTAATTTTTCTCCTTGAGGATAAAAATATCACAGAGAAGTACTTCTTGCTAAGGTGTCCATGCTCATCACACATCAGTCTATGTATTTGAGTGGATTTTAACCCATAGAACCGGTAGCAGCTTCATTTCCTCATGCTTACATTTGAAGGCAATAGGTCTGTAACCTTGTTTGCACGTTGGAATCACCTAAACAGCCTTAAACACCACCAATGCCTGGTTCCGCCCCCTCAATTCTGATTATTGGCCTTGGGTACTGCCTGAGGTTTAGGATTTTTAAAAGCACCCCTGTTGATTAAGGCTGAGGACCACTGCTTTTAGGCCTCAAATATATCTAGTTGCTCCTACATTAATATTGGGTTGTCATATGATATTGTTTTCTGACATTGACGCTTATTCTCTAACCACAAGTTTTGTTGTGGTTATGTTTTGTTTTCAAATTTTAAACTTATTCAGTTATTTTTTCCTTCCTTGATTGCTTATTGCTGAGGTACAGCACTTCTCGCTATATATTGTCCTTCACAGTTATTTCTACCTCAGGTGGATTCATTTCACAAGTACAATATATATATTTTTTATCACTTTGGGTTTTTAAAATTGTTTCTACCTTTTCGTTGTCATTTATACTTTTTAAAATCACTTTCAAAACCGCCATTAGTTTTTTACTTAAAAGACATGCTGTAGGGTTAATGATATTTGCGAACACCTCGAAACCTAGCACAGACACCTAACACAAGTGTGCTCCTTGGCCAGTTGAGACCCATTACAGTGCAGGGCTTACCAGAGTAAAATAACCTTGCATGATCACTATTGCCATCTGTTGGCAGCAGGCATAGATGATGAGCATCTGTTTGGAGCTTCCTTTATTCAATCCAGGAAAGGTCAAGTGGAAAGCACTAAGTGGAGGAACTTCGGTAGTATCTGAGAAAGATATTGAAAGGGAAAGATGTTAGAATCAAATGCTGGCAAGAGATGCCCTTGGTAAGAGAATGGAGATAAACTTAAGCAGAATGGAAAATATAGACTGACTATGGCAAAACCTACTGAGTTTTTGCTTCAGGTAGAGTGTTTTGTTAACATTTTCCTCAGCAAGTTATATGTTTGCAGCAGTATTTCATCTTCTTATTTTTTTGAAATTAAATTTTATTGTTGAAAGTATTACATATGTAATATATTATTAGCAGTAGCATTTTGAGGGCACAGTATGGCACTGAATAATGCCAAGGTGAATGAGCCAAATTTTTGAAACATAAATAAGTGCCCATTTATTTTGAGAGCAAGAAGGTAAAAATGATTTGTTTTTCTTACATGGGCTATTGTGCAACCTATGTTATTTTAGGTCCACCTCACCTCACCCCCAGCCCTAGCAAAAGTGGTTATTGGTTAAATCGATTGGTTGCTTCTCTGTTGTGTCTCTTACAAATGCTTAATAATAACATGATAATATGAACTAAGATGCAGATCATGGGGACAGACTGGGCTCTTTTGTCCACTGATGTATTCTAGGTGCTTTAGAATATCTACCATATGCTGGGCACATAGTGCTTTGCATGCATTATTTTATTTAATATTCTTATAACCCAGTAAGCTAAATGGTATTATTTATCTCCATTTGACACGTGGGGAAACTGAGGCTCAGAGAGGTTACCTAACATATCCAAAATGACATAGCTAGTAACTGGCGTCCAGGACTGTAAATCGGTTGCCGGCTCCATGTGCTCCATCTCCTCTCAAGAAAATGGAGAGGCTGGTTAGCATCTCACATAACGTCCTACTCTTTACTTTCTCCTCTGTGGCGGATGTTATCTGCCTACATGCAGTTCACCCCTTGATTCATGTGGCAATAGTGGAATCTGACTAGAGGAGAGAATGAGTGAGCATGTGACTAGCACTTAGGGGTAGCACACTTCCATTGAGGGCCCATTGGTGACTCCTTCTAGGGGGAAAGGGAGGAGTGAGGCGGATCCAGAGGTGGATTCTTTCAGGTCACTGTAGTGAGAACCCCCTTTGATCTCTTCCCCCTGAGCCCTCCCACCATTGCAACCAACCCAGATAGCCCGCCTTATCTTTTTTCTCCATCATAAAAGGGAGATAGGCAATGATTTTTAGGCAGTTTCCTAAAAGAGCCTAAATAATGTCTGATTTTTGACCTAAAAAGAAGAGTTTCTGAAAAATAGGTAGGAAGAGGAAAAAGAAGAAGGGAGAAGGTCCCAATAGCATGGAAGCCAGAAAGCTGAAGGCTCAGTCACAAGGGGTCACATGCCTGACGGGGTGGCTGCAGAGAAGGGCGCAGCAGGAACCCCCGGCCCGAGAAGGCAGCGGGGCCACGATTCCAGGGAGCTGTGCTGAGGAATGTTCGCATGCTCAAGCGATTTGCATGAAGGTAATAAAAAGAACCTCCCAGATTTCAGAGAAATAAGGTTTTGGGTCAAGTTTCAAAAATGAAACACCTCAAATTCTAAGGTCAGTTTTTTAAAATAGAAGTTTATTTTTAAGTACTGTGACCACATTCCACAAACATAGAATGAGGACACAGAGTTCCACGACTATGAATCAACTATGAGGCAACAGGATAAAACATTTGAAAGTGGAACTGATGCAGAAATTCTGAGAAACACAGTTCACTTTAAGGTATAGCTGCCATCCAAAAGATGAGAAGTCAGCCTTCCATTTTGCTTCCCCCTTCTAGAAGATAGGTAATTGCCTCTCCATTTTTTTGTTGTTAATCCTCATCAGCGGATATTTTCCCATTGCTTTTCAGAGAGAGTGGGAAAGAGGGAGGGGGGAAAGAGACAGAAGAGAGAGAGAGAGAAACATCAATGTGAGAGAGACATCGATTGGTTTCCTCACACATGCACCCTGATGGGGCTGGACTCTAACCTGCAACCAAGGTGCATGCCCTTGAATGGCAGTTGAACCTGGGACCCTTCAGTGTGTGGGTCAGCACTCTAACTGCTGAGCAACACTGGCCAAGGCTTACCTCTCCATTTTAACTTAGCTTTTGTTTGTTTGTTTGTTTGTCTGAGGTAGAATGCACTTATTAAGTGTCCTTGTGGAAGATTGCATTACAGGGATGAAGTCCCTGATTCAAGGGATTGGTGATGGAAGAAAGACAGCATGATTATAAAGCTTTTTGACAAAAATAGTGAGACACAGGTTCAGCATCTGGTCAAATAGCATGTGCCCACTTTTTCGTATATGTTGATGAATCAGTACAAACATTAATTAATGCTCTGCTTTCCCGAAGAGGAAGCACACCTTCTGCCATGGCCAAAAGAAGCATGGGAACCAGAGAGTAGAGCTGTTTGAAGCTCAGAATTTGGAGTCAGTGGGTTTCAACCATCACTTCCTAGATGTGGAGATCTGGACTATTCACCAACCACTGTAAACGGTTTCCTTGCCTGTATAATGGGGATAATAACATATTCATCATAGGGTTTGTGAAGATTAAATGAGATAATACATAGTAAATGCATAGTAAATGCTTCACTAAGTATCCAGCATAACATTCAGTAGTCTAAGCTGAAGGTTGTATGGAGCAGTTTGAAGAAAGGGAGAAGGTTTCATGATACAGGAAAATAATGGGAATTGAACAGCATCACAGCCAACTGTAGAGACATTTCTGAACTGGAGACCAACAACTTGTCTCCTACAATGGCTGTGAAGTATGGGTGGGAGCCGTGGGCCTGCCCCGCCAGGGCAGCTGAGGCTCATCGGTGATACAGCCACACTGTTACCACAAGGGCATGTTCGGTTAGAGACAAGCTCTAATAAAGAACGAACTGCTGCCGCTTGTAACAAAAAGACTTTTTCAATAGTAACAGACGGTTTATAAATGAATGAGGTGATTTTTGACAGTTCCTCACCTGAATATAGGGAGTCTGTTTTATTTTTTCTTGTTATAATTGTTTCTATTCTCCCTGAGATTCTGGACTTAGGATGCCTATCTGAATCCAAATAACAAACTAAAGCTGGACGTATTTCCATTTCTTTCCAGGAGGTTCTTTGCTGACTTGATGAAGTTTTTCTTGGGTTTTCAGATTTTAGCTCAGAGAGGTTAAGTAACTAATCTGGGATATCACAGCTTATGAGCAATGGGACTGGGAATCGAATCCCAGAAGTACCCATTTTGAAGCCTGTGCTTTCTATTTATATAATTCTGCCTCAAATACATTATAATAAGTATTATAAGTCCTGAGTTTTAGATTCCAGTTTCATGAGCTTTGGAAATTTAGGTAAACAAAGCACTTAAGCTACATGATACTCAGTTTACAGTTTATAAGATTTACATTTTGTTTTCTGCTCTACCCACTTCACAACATTTTGAAGAGAAAATGAAATAAAATATGTGAAAAAATTATGGAGAAACACTGTTCAAACATATACTTTCGGTGAGAGAAATAAGGAATGGTGATGGAGGAAGGTCGGCTTATTGACCTTTCTTTGTTACTGGCATTAAGACCAATGAAAATGGCTTGGGCAGGAGGTAGGCAGGAAAACAGAAAGTGGAAGGTACAGTAGGATTAGACCAGTGGTCGGCAAACTCATTAGTCAACAGAGCCAAATATCAACAGTACTTCTTCAAAATAGACTCGCCCAGGCCGAAAACCGACTTCTGCGCATGGGCCACGCATGAAGTTTCAATCGCACTGTACGTGCGCGCCCGCATGTGGTATTTTGTGGAAGAGCCACACTCAAGGGGCCAAAGAGCCGCATGTGGCTCGCGAGCCGCAGTTTGCTGACCACAGGATTAGACAACAGGATATAAGAACCATTTTTTAAAGAGGGCCTGGGGGTGGGGGGAGGGCAGGAGAGGGCTGAAAAAGTTTAATGGGGGAAAAAGGAGGACCTATGTAATACTTCCAACAATAAAGATTAAAAGAAAAATAACCTGCAAGAATGGGAGAGGAAAGGGTATGCTGAGTAGGAGTCAGGGCCTGGAACTAGATTAGAGTGCAGTACAGTAGCTAAAATACCCACCAGACTCCAAACCTTGTTCCTCATTGACGGACATGTTAAAATAATCTTACTCTGGAATCTATTGCTCTGATTCTCACTTGCTTGACTGAGACTTGCTGCTTCGAATAGCACCGTGCGGAGAGCCACATTTTGGAATCCAACTGACCCCATCTTTTCCTGACCTCCCCACATCTCTCTCCCCACCCTTCACCTCACACGCACCAAGTGGCAAAGTATTTGGAGAGAGTAGATGAGCTAGCAGTAGTGTGTGACACTGTAAATAGTCTCTGGCTTTCCCATTGCTCATGTGGGTTTCCTCCAACACAATCTTGAAACCAAGAGAGCTGTGCTACTCATATGTTACTCTGTGCCTCTGGGCCAATTTTGGTGTTTTTAGGATTACCATGCTTTTAGTTGTTTGTCAGATGGTATTCCTTGGGACAAACTGTGGTGTTTGGGTATTTCTTGGATGAAGAGAGTTAAGACATAGAGATGGGAAAGGCAAGAGGATAAAGAAGCTAATAAAGTATGCCATCTTGAAACACTTATTCTCAAATTGTGCCAGGCACAATGTTAATGACCATTTTAATTCTTATGCAATGCTGTGAGGTAAGTAGTATTATTTCTTTGGTTGATGGGGAAACTAAATCAGTGAGTTTATGTACCTGGCCAAAGTCACATAGCTAGAGTTAGAGTGGGACTAGGATCTGATTCCAGGGATGTTTGACCTTAAAACTTTTTTGGTTGACTTTTCACATCCCAGTCCACACCCTGAGGCAATCAGAAAAAGCTAGGATAGAATGGCCTACCTGGAGGTCTGGTACTCCTCACCCATTGTCCCCACTTCCTTGAACTATACTTTGGGGGAGGATGGGTGGGCAGTTCTCTCTAACAGGCTGTAGACATTGCAGTGCTGCAGCCCTCAAGTCTGCCTGAATTTCAGTCTTTCCACCTGCTTCTGTGGAATGTGTTTCTCCTTGGCCAACATCTCCTTTCTTTTAAAATTGCAGCCAGGGTTGCTTTCAAGAGACTGGCTACTTGAAGTTCAGGTACAGTTTTAATGCTTAAAAAAACTAAGGCCCCAGAAATTGCTTTAGGCATTCATAGAAATAAGGATGCTTGGTGCTAGAAAGTAACACCTGAGCCGTCACTTCTCATGCATCCCCCGGGAAGGTGAAGAGGAAGGTTGTGGCACAGTGGGAAGAACAGGCAGCCCTTAAAGCCAATAGGCTTGAGCTACATGCATTCCCAGCCACGTGACCTTAGTTGTGCTTTTAAACATTTAGCCTCAAATTTTTCATTTGTAAAACGGGGACAAAATAACACCTGGTTTGTAGTGAGCCTTATGAAACATTGTCTCCAGAGCTTGGTAAGCAGTACACACTATCTTGTATTTTCATATACCAGACTGAGGAAAATGGTGTTTTCCTGTTGACTGAAAGAGAAGAGTTTGTGATGATAATACCCACATATTAGGCCTGATGCATGAATAGCGGCTCAGTGGGTTTCACCTCTATGATGATACAATTACTGATGGTCACATGATCAGGACTTATGGAGGTTCTCAAAGCAGAGACATACAGTGATTTCAATAAACGGATACACATAGGATATAAGCAATGAAGATAAGTCTAGAGGATTAGCAAAGAAAGCATAGCAAAGTAAAATAGTGTCTGAATCCAGGGTCACTCATAGATTTGGAAGTGTTGATATATAAGAAAAAGAGAACTATTAAATGAGAGAGATATGAAGGTTCTAGGTAAGAAGTGGTACTATATTTTAGGCATGGAAGGCAGTTAATTTGTTAAATGTCATCAGCCAATTTTTGATAGATGACTCTGATGTTGAAAAACTCAATGGATTATGATTTCTATGCCACTAGTATATATATATATTTTTAAAATATATTTTATTGATTTTTTACAGAGAGGGAAGGGAGAGATATAGAGTTAGAAACATCGATGAGAGAGAAACATTGATCAGCTGCCTCCTTCCACATCTCCCACTGGGGGATGTGCCCGCAACCCAGGTACATGCCCTGACCGGAATCGAACCCTGGGACCTTTCAGTCCGCAGGCTGACGCTCTATCCACTGAGCCAAACCGGTTTCGGCCACTAGTATATTTTTATCCCCCTTTCTGAGACTTCTGTGATTCTTTTGCCTTGTTTATAGATATTAGATATACAGTTTATTCAAAATTATATTTTGATTTTATGGTTTAGAATAAAATATTAGATATTGTTATTTTATTCAAAATTATATTTTTATTTTGTGATAGACTTAAAAATATGGCATCACAATTATATTTGAACATAGTGGTGCATATATTTTTTTGAATTAGTGTTTTGGGTTTTTTGGATAAGTTCCCAGAAGTGGAATGAATCGCTGGGTCATAAGACAGTTCCATTTTGAATTTTTTGAGGTAATTCCATACTTTTTTCCATAGTGGCTGCACCAGTCTGCATTCCCTATGTTCATTGTAGCATTATTTACAATAGCCAAGATTTGGAAGCAGCCCAAATGTCCATCAGTAGATGATTTGTAAAAAAGAAGGAAATCTTACCCTTTGCGACAGCATGGATGGACTTGGAGAACATTATGCTAAGTGAAATATGCAAGTCAGAGAAAGATAAGTGCCATATGATTTCACTCAGATGTGGAATCTAATGAACAAAATGAACTAACAAGCAAAATAGTTACAGACTCTTAGAGTAGGCTGACAGCTGTTGGGGGGAGAGGAGCTAGGTGGGCGGGGTAGAGGGATTGAGCAAAGAAGAAAAAATAGAGAAAAAACTCATGGACACAGACAACACTTGATTTCCAGAGGCAGAGGGGGTAAAGGGAGGTAGGAGAGGGTATAGAGGGGATAAATGGTGATGGAAGGAAACTGGACTTGAAGTGGTGAACACACAGTGCAGTGCACAGATGATGTATTATAAAATTGTGCACCCGAAACCTGTATAATTTTGTTAACCAGTGTCACCTCAATAAATTCAATCAAAAGGAAACAAATAAAATCTCAAAATTTTATATTTGATTCTAAGCATCCAGCATGCATGAGAGTAATATTGAAGCCAATTTTTATTTCATTTTTTTGAGGACAAAAATAGTTTATTGATGCTGTTCTGCTTTATAGGGACAAAGAATACCCAAATTATCATGGGCCATTATAAAGTTACAATGAGACAGGGAACTAACATTGATTGATCATTTATTTTTGTCAAGCTCTGAGCTAGTCATTTTACATGAGCTTACATATGTTGTTTCATTCAATTCTTTCATTGAATTTATGAGGCATGTATTTTGCCTCCATTTTGCAGATGAGGAAATTGTAGATCAGAGACGTTAACTGTTTTGCCCAAGATCTTTAGGTAGTGATTCACTCACAGCAGCTTAAACAAATAGGTGCTTATTGATATCTCAGAACAAGGTGCCTGGAGATGGAGACTCCTGGGGTGGTTCAGTGATGCAATGATGTCAAGCCTGACTTCTGGGGTTCTCTTGGCATTTTTGTCATGGTGTCTGCCTAGCTCTAGGCATCCTGTCAACACTCAAAGAAGGACACGCCTGGGGCTGGGTATTAGATCAGGAAAAGTCTTCCCCATATCTTTGATTGCATGAGCTCAGTATTTAGGTGGCCAACCCTGGAGAGAGAGGGTGCGGGGCTTTCTGGTGGAGGCAGAAAGTGGGCAAGGGTTGGGAACAGGGGTTAGTCAGCAGTGTCTCTCAAAGGAAGTAAGTGGCAGCTTGGAAATTCAGTCAATATTCGTGTGATTCTAAATTCCAAATATCTCTCATCTCTTAATTGTCCTGCTTCACACCAAACCTTGCTTTTGTGCCCTTGCCCCAATCTCCTCATAGGTCCTCCAGAACTAGGACCTTGATTCATTCACTTTTTGCTTTTTTCCCTTAATTATCAATTTATTCCTCCCTGCTGGCATCTTCTCTCTAGCTTACTGGTCCACAGGAGATGTTTGGAATGTATGGGGAAGGTCTTTTTTTTTCCCTTTTATGTCATAATGACTGGTTTTACATGTGTGTCTGTGTGTCTGTTTGTGTGCTACTGGCACTTGGAGCCTGCAAACCGGGCATGTTAAGTGTCTTGCAGTATGTGTGATAGTACTTAACAGTCAAGAGTAGTTTTACCCAAAATATCAATTTTGCCCTCACTGAACATGCTCAAATCTCTCTGAGTTAATAGACAAACAAACAAACAAACAAACAAACAAACACAAAAGCTTTCCTTGATGTGGGTTCTCCCTCCCTTCTCTCCTTCATTTCACAGTTCAGCTGTTTAAAAGGTAGTCTGAAATTGCTTTTTTCACTTCCTCATCTCTCATTTTTTACAAAATGCCAAATCCAATGGACTTTTTAAATCTTTTTTTGACCTCCTGTAGCATTGAACACTGTTGACCCTTTTAGTGCTATTCTAACAATTTTGATGACAAGAGTAATTATATTTGTCACAAATTTGGTGACAGTGAGAATGAGAAAAAGTAAAATTTAGAATATGGGTGGGTCATATAAGTGGAACTGTCTAAGTAAGCAGTTGGATTTGAGCCTGGAAGAGAGTGATTTGGGCTGGAAATAAAGATACGAGCCTCATTTAGCAAGGAGGGGGTAGTTGAAACAAGGAGGGTGGGTGAGATGCCTCAGAACTGACATGTGGATTGAGGAGAAAAGTGTGTCAAGGACAAAACCTATTTTTTTATTCTAAACCATAAAATCAAACCCCATCAATTGAGGGATGGCCAGAGGAAGTGGAGAGAATAAAGGAGCTCAGATGGAATTATTAGAGAGGTAAGAAGAGAACCAGAAGAAACAGGAAAGAGGGGCAATATAGAAACCAAGAACCAGGAGAGAGGGCAGTATAGAAACCAAGAACTAGGAAGGGGGCAGTATAGAAACCAAGAACTAGGAAGGGGGCAGTATAGAAACCAAGGACTAGGAAGGGGGCAGTATAGAAACCAAGAACCAGGAGAGAGGGCAGTATAGAAACCAAGAACCAAGAGAGGGCAGTATAGAAACCAAGAACCATGAGAGAGGGCAGTATAGAAACCAAGAACCATGAGAGAGGGCAGTATAGAAACCAAGAACCAGGAGACAGGGCAGTATAGAAACCAAGAACCATGAGAGAGGGCGATATAGAAACCTAGAACCAGGGGAGAGGACAGCTTAAAGCTAAGAACCAGGAGAGAGGGCGGTATAGAACCCAAGAACCAG
>NW_005871058.1:12732054-12747466 GCF_000147115.1 Myotis lucifugus | reverse complement strand
AGAACTAGGAAGGGGGCAGTATACAAACGAAGAACCAGGAGAGAGGGGCAGTATAGAAACGAAGAACAAGAAAAGAGGGCAATATAGAAACCAAGAACCAGGAGAGAGGGCAGTATAGAAACCAAGAACCAGGAGAGAGGGACAGCATAGAAACCAAGAACCAGGAGACAGGGCAGTATAGAAACCAAGAACCAAGAGAGGGCAGTATAGAAACCAAGAACCAAGAGAGGGCAGTATAGAAACCAAGAACCAGGAGAGAGCGCAGCATAGAAACCAAGAACTAGGAGAGAGGGCAGTATAGAAACCAAGAACCAGAACTCATAGATGGGACTTTATTTGGAAAAAGGGTCTTTATAGATGGAATTAAATTAAGGATTTTAGGTTGAGGTCATCTTAGATTAGCCAGCTTGGCTGGGTGGGCCTTAAATCCAAATGTCCTTACAAGAGATAGAACAGGGGAAGACATAGACATAAAAGAAGTCCTTGCAGAGGCAGCGGTGGGAGTTATTTAGCCACAAGCCAAGGAAGCCACCAGAAGCTAGAAGAATCAAAGATTCTCCCTTAGAGCCTTCAGAGGGAACAGGATTCCACCAACCTGGATTTCAGGCTTCTGGCCTCCAGACCTGTGAGAAAATAAACTTCTGTTGTCTTAAGCCACCAAATGTGTGGTAATTTGTTATGGCAGCCCTAGGAACGTAACATACACATCAGAGTTAAGAGGAGGATTTCTGGGATCTCACTGACTAGGTTGTTTCCGGGCTCCACCATTTACTCTGTGACCTTTGGCAAATTACTTAACTTCTCTAAGCCTTAGGTTCCTCATCTATAGAATAGTGATAAAAGTAGACTCTATTTCTTAGGGTTATGAAGTAAAGTTATTAAAAGTGCTTAGAAAAGGCCTGGCAAATAGTAGGAATCAGTAAGTGTGCATCTGTGGGAGGTATTCAGTAAGTCTCAGTAGATAAAGGAATGAATGAGGAGGGTGATGTAAACAGAAACACAGGCCATCAACAGAATGATCTAATGCAGGGGTGGGCAAACTTTTTGACTCGAGGGCCACAATGGGTTCTTAAACTGGACCAGAGGGCCGGAACAAAAGCATGGATGGAGTGTTTGTGTGAACTAATATAAATTCAAAGTAAACATCATTACATAAAAGGGTACGGTCTTTTTTTTTTTTTTTAGTTTTATTCATTTCAAACAGCTCGGATCCGGCCCTTAGGCCGTAGTTTGTCATTTCGGCCCTCGGGCCGAAATGTCACCTGGTTCTGTGGTAATTGGGCCTGCTCTTTGGGAGCTCTCTGCAAAGGTGGCAGGTGCTCTGAAATTCTGGCCCCTCCCAGGCCTGGGACATGCTGAAAGGGGAAGTGTTGATGTTCTGTTTAGCTGTTCTACCGCTGAGGCCTTGGTGGAACTACCGCATAGTGAAGTCTGTCTTTAGTGCTAGTTCTTCCCTTTCTGCACTTTTCTATCCTTGTTTTGTGTTTGCTTCTTTGTTTTGTGTGCATATGCATGTGTTTTCACATGTGGTTGTCAGTACCTTTATCCTTTCCAGTGCCCAGGATGGTGCCTCTCCCAGTCCTGAGGCTACCCTCCTGATCCAGAGTCCTCATGCTGTCAGGGTTTTTTCTTCACTCTCAAAGCAGAACTTCTGTTCATTTTTCTTCTATTCCCTTTCATTCCATACTTTTCAGAGTTCTTGTCACCACTGAAATTAATCATAATAGGTTATTTACTAGCTGTCTGCCCCACTAGACTCCAAGTTTCATGGGGCAGGGACTATGTCTTTTTCATTTTTGTTCCCTTAGATCCTAACATATAGCTTGGCACATACTGAGCCCTTACTATATATTTATTAAATGTGTACATGGATTAATTATTTCAGTGCAGCACATGTCAGTTGCAATGAAGAGAATAGTACTTTAATCTCAAATAAAAATGGTTGGTAGGCTTTCTCTCTGGTTATAGACAAATATATTCCTTATCTCCCTCTAGTCTCCTATCTCTATAACCCTTTCCTTCTTCACACCTGCCTGATACCAGCAATCAGCAACACTCACATCTCAGGTCCACTTTCTAGCAGGCAGAAATGGCAAAAGAGCTATCTCAGATTAGGAGTTCAGTCTGAGGTAGCAAAAGAAATTTCTTTCATGCAAAGCACTCGGGCGCCAGTGATAATCTTGACTTCATTAGCCCTCTTTCCAAGGAGGAAGCAGAAAGAAAGAAACTTTTAAAAAAGTTTCAAAAGACAAAATATGCAATTTAGCCACATGCTAATTAGCAAGATATCACCAACTAATTTAATCAATGCAATTAAGTTTCCAAAGGTAGTAGAAAGAGATTTTGAAACTTGCTTTAGCAAACAACATTCATGCTTATTTACATATTCATTTATTCAAAAATATCTATTATGCATCTCCTGGGTGTCAGGAACTGCTTAAGGTCCTGGAGATGTAGTCAATATGAGAGGCATGTCCTCATGGTGCCTTGACTGACAATAAAGGAACACATAAATTAAACAGTATAATTTGAGGTGGTGGTAAATGCTTTAATAAAAAGAGCAGGAAGCCACTATCTTAGATAAGGCTGTCAGGGATGGTCTCAGAGAAGGTAGCACTTGAGATTTGTATGATGAGAAGGATCAAGACTTGTGAAGATCTGAGGAGCAGCAGCATTTTGTCAGAGAGAACAGCAATGCTAAGGCCTTGAAGTGGGGGCATGTATGTTGTTTTTGATGAGTAGCAGGAAGGTCAGTAGAGTTGGAGTGTGGCGGGCCATGTGGGCAATGACAGAAGGTAAGGTGGAAAGGTACTCTAGGGCCAGGTCAGGTGGAGCCTGTGAGTCTTGCAGAATTGGCTATTTTAAAATTTCATCCTAGAAGACGTAAGTGATGTAACTTGATTTAGCATCTTTTTAGATGGAAGTTAGTATAGTTGATGGAATATATACTATGGAGCCATTTTGACTCTTGGCTCCACCTTTCAGCAACTGGATAACCTCTTGCCATGTTGTGTGAATTGTGTGATCTGTTTTTTCCTCATTTATATGATGGGGCCAATACTCTTCAACCTTGAAGAACTATTATGAGATAAAATGAAATAACCTTGTAGGGACTCATTACTCTTTCAGGCACATATCTGGGTTTGAATAAATGGCTGCCATTATTATTTCTAGTAGTGTTGAAATACAAATTCCTCTTGAATCAGGCATCATTTCCTTTTGTATGTCTATGAACTATGCAGTTTTTTGACTTTGTTGGTTTTACAAAATTTGTTCATAAACTTGCAAACAAATTAGCAAAGCAGTATAGGAAGGTAGAGGCAATGTGATTGACATTACTCTAACTAAATATCTACCTTTCCTTTTTTAAAAAAATATATCTTATTGATTTTTTACAGAGAGGAAGAGAGAGGAATAGAGAGTTAGAAACATCGATGAGAGAGAAACATTGATCAGCTGCCTCCTGCACACCCCCCACTGGGGATGTGCCCGCAACCAAGGTACATGCCCTTGACCGGAATCGAACCCGGGACCCCTCAGTCCGCAGGCCAACGCTCTATCCACTGAGCCAAACCGGTGCTGGCTACCTTTCCTTTTGAGTTCTTGGAATTCCCAGGCACTAGCGTCTCATGGCCAGTTCCCAGACTTATGTCTACGTAGTTGCAGCCTGTTACAATTTCCCCTCTTTCCAAAAGGGGGTGATGGCATTGAGAAGACTGCAGAGGGAATGGAGCAGCTAGGGCAAGCTTTTGGGGTGAGGGGTCTGGGCATTGACAGTGGGAGGTAGTGTAATGGTACAGCCAGTCAGTGTAGCCTGCCTTGAACTGAAAATTTCTGGCATACCTTCAGGTCCTCATGGCCTGCCACCATGTGTCTTGGATGTATTCTGTTGCCTTGACAACATGAGGTCCAGAATTGTAGCGAGTAGCAGCCTTCAACTTTTCAGTATCACGTTGCTAGGACAACAGACTCCATGGGAAGCCAGGCTTCACTGTACTTTCTGTATGCAGTTTCTGTATGCTGTTTCCACCCACCCCTCTCTCCTACTCCTCCTGCCTATCCTTATTCCAACTGCCTTCCATCTGTATCCTTTCTTCTTTTGACTCCATAGATCCATTTGAGTATAAAACTTTCAGCTCCTTCCAACTCCTTTGCCTTTAATTCTTTTACCATTCCAGTGTTCTCATTGCTTATATAAAAGCAAATACTGTAAATTCTCAAATAATGAAGCTTCATGACATAATAAATTGAAGGGATGATGAGAATGAAGGAGTTCAAAAACATCAAGAAAGGGTGAAAGGAGCTTGATATAGTTTCTATAGTTGGGTTGTATGGCAGTGGTTCTTAAATTGAGTGGACCTTAGAATCAACAGAGAAGTTTAAAATTATTATTATTTTTAAAAAATATAGATCCTCTGGTCCCATTTTAAGGATTCTAATTTTATAGGTTGGGAGTAAAGCCCCAGCAATTGCTGTTTTCACAAAGTTCTCCCAAGGGATTCTGAAGATCTATTTGTTGGGCTTTCTTTTTATGGTCCCCAATGCAATGCATTCATGTGGCTGCTTAAGAATGATTAAGAGGCAGGAAAAGGAGTAGGAGAGAGATGAGAAGAAGCTAAAGGCAATGCAGAAGAGAGCAAAGGAAACCAGAAGGGAGGGGGTAGTGTGACAATAACTAGAGGCCATAGAGTTGGGGATGGGGACAGTTAACCACCAGATGTCAGGTTCAAGGACTGTGTTGGCTGTGACTTGCAGTTGGAATGCAGGCTAAGAGTCTTGGCATAGAATAGATTAGCATGCTCTTTTTGTTGTCTTTTGGTTTCCAGGTTCCTGAGAGATCAGGGTGGGTTAGATCTAGGATTTTAGAATTAGTTAGGGCTATTCTGTTACCCCCTTAAAAAAACAAGTGCCCTCTATGTGGTAGTTCTACACTTTATGTGGGATATTGCGTTATCTGCCCTTAGCCAATGTAACCCTCCAAGGAGCCCAGATGTGGGCAGTAGGAATATTCTTTTATAGATGAGGAAGCTGAGGATTGGAAGGGAAAGTTATGGCCCACATACCGGTAGTGGCAGTGTGGAAGTGGGAGCCCTTGTGTGACGACAGTAACATCCATGGACTTCAGCAGTATGCACTTTCTCTTGAACAGTTTCATTTACATGGTCTTCTTGGGGGCATCTCACTTAGCCTGGGAAGGGAATATCCCAACTGTTCAAACAGCGGCCAACTGGCCTTGAGTGAAGTGGATTCCTCCCTCTCCCAGTGGATCTTGAAGAGGACCTAAATATTCAGCACAAGATCACAGCTCTGAAGGAGAAAAGAGAGTGAGATGAGAGACAAGAAGTAGAAAGGGAAAGAGCATTTGAAGAGAAAAGGACACAGGGGTGTGAGCAGAACTGTGGGGTTGATTCCTAGTCTCGGGGGGTCTGGACTGAAGCTGCACAGAAGCTCTAATTCCTTCCCAAGGTCCAAGAGTGGACCTAACACCCCCAAGTCCCTCTACTTCCAGTATTGTCCCCATCCAGGTGGATGCCCTGAGTTTGATTCCTGGATTAGAACAAACCCTTCAGTCACATTTCTGGGGTTAGGGGGATATTTTTTCCTAGTTTATTGTGTATCAGAGAAAGTGAAATCAATTATACATCAATCTAAGATTACATCTCAGTTGAGCAGTTGACAAAGAAGGAATAGTATCCTTGCCTCATGGTCCCGATGACTGTAGCTCTTGGAGCACACTGTCTCTTTTTACTTCTTGAAGAGTCTCAGAAAATCAGCTGTAACTGTCATTAGCTTGCCCACTTATCAGTTGCTAGAGGTAGTACCCAAAGGCTGCTTCAACTGGCCCCCTCCTCAGCCCTTTCCTGCTCATACTTCTCTTGTTGCTGAGCCTTCAGTACTTACTCTCCGTGTCAGTTTCCCCAATGACCAGATGATCAGAGGCTTGTTTATGTGCAAGCATGGTGTTCAGGTGTGTAAAAGTTTTCTGTGTCAGGGTAGAGGGACAGATATCTAGATGGACTCAGGCAATGGATGTGAGAGGCAAATTTATCTCCCATTGTGAGAGCCCTTTCCAAAGGAAGAGAGCCCCTTCGTTTCCTCCTCTCGTGATTGGGACAGCACAGAGCACACACGGCACACTCAGTACATATTTGTTGGTAATGATAGATCCTTTGAAATCAGATGGGAATATGCCATATGCTCTTGGAAAAGGGCCTACATTGCAAGGTGGGATGGATGAGTGAGATGTGTTTTTGCAAGTTCTTTTTATCTATAACATCTGTGATCCTGTGAATAATTCCCTCCCCGTGGCCCCAGCTGGCTGCTTGCCTGGATTCTCTGCCAGACACCTCCTCTGCCCCAGCCCCTCTGAATGGAGATCACAGAGGGTCTTCTACTCTGGATGGATAGCTCTGGAAGCCAAAGTTGATATTGAAAGCAGGAAAGAAGATCTGTATCCTGGGCTTGGAGACAGGGATATGGGAATTTGGGTGGAAAGTGTGAGTGCACAATTCTCAGAACTGGGTGGGAGAGGAGTAGGGAATGGCTCAGACTCACATCAGCTGAAGTTGTCCAAAGCAGCAAGAACAACAGCTCCAGTTGTACTGAGGTAGCCCCTGGAAGCTTTTCTCAGGCCAAATAGGGGCACAGGCTGAGCAGCAGGACCCAGGACAGGGTTGCTCTGCAGGGTAGAGAATGAGGGCAGCACCTTTTTTCCAGAGACAAGCTAAGAGAGAGAAATATTTTGCTGGTGAATCCTTGGTCTCTGATCGTTATTGCTCTCTCAGACTAAGTTGGGGCCTACTTTTACCAGGGAAAGTAATGTGGCCTTCAGGGTTCTCTAATTTCTCCCATTTGTCCTTGTAGTTTCTGTGCCCAAGCAGAAGTCTCATTGTTCAATGAGAGGGACCTAACATAAAGTAGTGAAGGTATCATTCCTGTTCTTTTTGGAGACCAGTTCAGTGATTATTATGAAAACTAGCCTGTTATGCAGAGAGGGGGACTCAGACATGGTTTAGCTCTCTACATGCTCTAGTGCAGCGGTTCTCAACCTGTTGGTCGCGACCCCTTTGGGGGTTGAACAACCCTTTCACAGGGGTCACCTAAGACCGTCGGAAAACACATATAATTACATATTTTTTTTGTGATTAATCACTATGCTTTAATTATGTTCAATTTGTAACAATGAAAATACATCCTGCATATCAGATATTTACATTACGATTCATAATAGTAGCAAAATTACAGTTATGAAGTAGCAATGAAAATAATTTTATGGTTGGGGGTCACCACAACATGAGGAACTGTATTAAAGGGTCGCAGCATTAGGAAGGTTGAGAACCACTGCTCTAGTGGAAGGGCACTTCCTCTTCCACATATTCCACTCTTGTGCTCCTTTTGATCCAATTGAGAGGCTCCCAGTCATTACAGTAGAGGCCTCTAAGCTTCTAGGAATTGCAAATATCTGGAGCTGGTTTCCTGTTGCTGGGAGTTAGCATTAGCAATTGAATAGGATTTTTCCCCCTGTGTTTCTGGGGCTTCCAAGTAGCAACCATGGACACCTTTGCCATCCTGATCTCTATGATTAGTCCTGGGAAAAGTTATGCAATTGAAAAAGAATGTATTTTTAATTATTTAAAAAACTAGAGGCCCAGTGCACAAAAATTTGTGCACTGGGGGGGGGAGTCCCTCACCCCGGCCTGTGCCCTCTCGCAGTCTGGGACCCCTCAGGGAATGACCACCTGCTGGCTTAGGCCCGCTCCCCGGGGGAACGGGCCTAAGATGGCAATCAGACATCCCTCTGGCAGCCTGGCAGCCCTCGGGGGATGTCCACTTGCCAGCGGGGAGCAGGCCTAAACTGCAGTCGGACATCCTTAGCGCTGCTGAGGGGGCAGGAGAGGCTCCCACCACCACTGCTGTATTGGCAGCCATCAGCCTGGCTTGTGGCTGAGCAGAGCTCCTCCCATGTGAGAGCGCCCTGACCACCAGAGGGCAGCTCCTGCATTGAGCGTCTGCCCCCTGGTGGTCAGTGTGTGTCATAGTGACCAGTCATTCCCAATCTTTCTGCTGTTAGGGTCAGTTTGCATATTACTCTTTTATTATATAGGATAGAGGCCTGGTGCACGGGTGGGGGCCGACTGGTTTGCCCTGAAGGGTGTCCCAGATCAGGGTGGGGGGTCCCGCTGGGGTGCCTGGCCAGCCTGGGTGAGGGGCTCATGGCTGTTTGCAGCTGGTCACACCCTCTTCAGGGTGGGGGTCCCCACTGGGGTGCCTGGCCAGCCTGGATGATGGGCTGATGGCTGTTTGCAGCTGGTCACGCCCCCTTCAGGGTGGGGGTCCCCACCTGGGTGCCTGGCCAGTCTGGGTGAGGGGCTGAGGGCCGTTTTCAGGCTGGCGGGCGACTGAAGCTCCCAGGCTCTTTTTTTTCTTTTTTTTTAATTCTGGGATTTATTTACCTTCTATAGCTGTCACTGGAGCTGAGAGCCGGCTCCAGCTCTGAGGCCTGGCTCCAGCTCTGAGGCCGTGGCTGGCTGAAAGCAGGTATCTGGGTTTGTTTAGATTCTATAATTGAAACTCTGTTGCCATCACTGGCGCTCTAAGTTCTGAGCCCGCTGGCAGCTGAAAGCAGGTACCTGGGGTTTGTTTAGCTTCTATAATTGCAACATTGTTGCATCCGGAGCTCAGAGTTGGGCTGCGGCAGGCGGGGAACCTTGGCTTCCTCCATCGCTGGGGCAACCAAGCCTCATGTTCGCTTCAGCTGCGTGGCTGCCGGCCGCCATCTTGGTTGGCAGTTAATTTGCATATCTCGCTGATTAGCCAATGGGAAGGGTAGCGAAGTTATGGTTAATTACCATGTTTGTCTATTATTAGATAGGATTCCTTTTCCTTATATTGCTGTCTTCTATTTGACAACTGCCACACGCTTTAGTCTTCCAGAGCTCTTTTTTCTGCCTCTTGACTTTACCCAACCTTCTGCATTACCCATTGATGGGACTTCCCGAAGAAGCACTATGTGATTCAATCCTGGGTTTGTCCTCCATAGAGACCCCCCTCTCTCCCCCTCCCCCACGCCCCCCCCCAGTATGTCCTCCTTACATGTCCCTGTTTCATTTCAAACTGGGAGACAGTTTATAAAATTAAGTCCTGCAAGAATCTAAATAAGACAAGAGTAACTGTTTGACCGCTTCCTAGGGCATTTATATTTTAACTCAGAGGGAGAAATTTGTACTGGTGGAATTTTAGATGCCACATTGGGCCATAAGGGAAATATATATTTAAAACAGAAGGTAGTTTCCTGACTCCCACAAATCATACCATTCACAGGGAGCCTCTATCAGTCCTAGCTTGAGGCTAGGGTCCACTGGAAGACCTTGCTGTAAACAGAAACACTGGAAGGCAGCCACTTGAGAAGGGTGTTGGTTATTTCTGTCCAAGCAAGGGACAGCACAGGACCTGCCCTGGAGTCTTGGAGAATATTACTGTTAGGTCGCTAAAGGAGGACCACACGAGGCCAGAGTGGTGAGGGATTACGAATTTATTCAATCATCCGCAGACCAGGTGGCTGAGCCTGGATGGCTCCAGTACCAGTGAGGGGAGTCAGCGGCTTTTAAAGGACTTTTGCCGGGCTTTCCCCTGGGTGGAGGCTTCTTTATGCATACCCAGAAGGGAGAGAATGGAATGTGGTCACCGCAAGTGAAATGTGGTCTTCAGCAAAGGGAATGTCCATAGTGAAGTGACCTGAAAAGCCAGTTCCTGGGGGAGGGGTATCAACTCAATAGCTGAATCAAACCTAACAATTACAGTTACTCAGGCAGAGGCCTTTTGGAGCTCCTTTTGGGAGTAGAACAGAATCAAGTAGAAGTAGGAATTTCAGACTAATTAATGCACTCTAGACTGCTTTAATTTTCCATAATATAGAGAGGGCTCAAATCCTGATTTCTGAACTAAAAACTCTTAGCTGCCTTTTACTGCCCACAGAGACTCAACTCCTAACCTGTCTGGGTCCTTGGTTTACTCCCTCTCTTAGGTGCCCTGATTTCTCCCCTGTGTCCTCCATTCCCTCCTGTCCCTACTTGCTGCTCCCACATCATCTCATTTCTGGTTCACATTTCTCTCTTCTTCTTTCACCTTGTCCTCTCCCCTGTCTCCTGTGACCTACTCTTCCCTGTGACTTACATTTTATGTGGTACACGCAGGCATCTTCATGCTCCATCTTATCAGTTTGAGGTCCCGCAATGGCCTACCTTTGGACCTGGCATAGTTAAAAGTTCCCAGGTGGTCTGCTCTTGACTTTTGGGGCTATCAAACATTAGCTTTATAGTCTGTGGCATGTTGATTCAGTTGGTTAGAACTGGCATTGAATGAGGCCAGTCAAGGATATATGTCCTCACTCTGTAGGACCCTGCTAGTTCTCTTCCATCTCATGGCAGAGATGACCTCCAGCCCTTGGTCACGAGGGGTGTGGCTAAGGAGCTGTGGCTGGAACAATGCTAGCTTATTGATAAGGGACATCAGCAATAACATTATACATATTTTTTGTTAAAATTTTATTTTGAGATTATCATAGATTCACGTTTTATACTTTTAAAGGTTTAAAAAAGTTTGATCTCAATATTGCTGAAATCTCCTACTGAGGGACAAGCATCCTCTGGTCTGGGCTCATTGCACTGATTGCAGGAATTCTTTCAAAGTTCATATTTCCATATGACTGATTAGGGCAAACCCAGTCCCCACTTTTGGGGTCTCCACCTCTCCCTAAAAGCCTCCAGACCTCTATATCCCCCATGGCCTTACCACCCACTTCCACTTCCACCTTCTCTCATAAATTCAGGTCTTCTGGTGGCAGGACACTTTAATGATGTTACCATGAAATTCTTTTCCATCAGACAGGTTAATGGCTGCCTTAGCTGAAGGAGAGTTATCAAATACTCTGTTGTCTCCTCTTTTGGCTTCCCTGTTTCCTTGTCTGTGTACAGATTTATCATCCGTTCAGGTCTTCTTTTTTGTCTTGATAATTCCTATTCATAAAGAACTCCCCTACTTGATCTGTAGACATACCCTCCCCAAGTCCTTGCCCAAAGATTGTGTTTGTTATCTGAATTATCAGATTCTTAATCAGCATTTGGTCTGGGTCCATAATCCCTGTGACCACCAAAATTTTTGAAGCCACTACAGTCACCACCACTTAATTCTGGCTCTTTTGCTTATTAATTCTGTGGCTCTAGCCTGGTTAGTTAGTTTTTCCGTGCCTTTGTTTCCTTAGTGTGAAGCAAGAATAACAACACAACACAACACAACACAACACAACACAACACAACACAGGTTTGGTTTCTTTCAGTCTCTCTTTGCCTGCATTCCTTTCTCTTTCTCTTTAGTTACTAGGTCTATTCTGTTACACTGTTTTTTTGTTAATAGTCCTTTTATTTTTACCAATGCCTCTAGAAATCCACCCTCCTTTCTCTTTTCTCCTCTTTTTCTTTCCTCCCCTCTCATTCTCTCTTCTCCCTGTTTTGTGCTTCTCTAAACATTTTGTGACTCTTAGCCTGTCACTCATTCTTAGTTTCTTGCTTTTTTATCAGCCTCTCATTGAATTTTTACTTCCTTCCCAAGGCACGTTTCCTGATCCATTTCCCCCTGTCACTCACTGTTCCTGGGCCCTTGGTAGCTTCTGGGAGAATGTGCAGCTCTTAATTATTTATAAGCATGAGAGAATAATTACAGAAATTATTTAATTACTTTTTAAACATAGATCCTAACAACACTGGCTGGGCTAGATAATGGTGGAGTTGGAGCATATAAGCAGGAACATTTGATATGAGGTTGGATTGAGTGGGTTTGAGGTGGGGATGCAACTATAAAGAGTCTACAGAAGATTTAATCTCATTTGTGAAATTTAAAAAAAGAACACCCACAACAGACAATTATATACAGCTATGATTATATAAAATGGGAGCTACATGTCACCAATATCAGAATCAAGGAAGGGGGATAGTGCTAATTAAAAAAAAATTATTTTGGATCACATAGGTAGTATTATGATGGAATACTGCTGCTCATTTTGGTGGTGGAGGTAGGGAGAGACTTTATTCTTCTTTTGGCTACTCTAGGTATTGAATGGAGATATTCATTTAGTAGCAATTGGGGTCACGATACCACCGAGGTTGAACTACAATGTCAGGAAGCTTGTGCTCATCCTTGCTTTATAACCAACCATAGCTGTTTGACTGGTCTAGTCCCTTAATCTCTCTGAGTTTCACTTTATTCATCTAAAAAGTGAAGGGATTGGGATTTATAACATGAAGAATACTTCACCAAAAGAGAAAATGGCAGATAAATCAGATGAGGAAGACCAAGATATGGGAGGCCATCATGGAAAGTTTGCAGCAATGAGCTTTTGTAGGCAATCCATTCTAGAAATTTCTCATATGATGTCTAAGCAAAGAAGGTATTGATTGAGGTGAGGTGAGCAATTGGATAAGAGGAAGCCAAAGAAAGGTACAGGAGTAGATTAAAAGTAAACAAAGCAAATGAGGAACAGTAGCACAGTGTGAAAATGTTCGTCAAATTTTGAGTTTTGAAGCTACATCCTTTCTGACAAATTGTGAGGCTTGGCACGCAGTGGGTTGCTGAGAGAATGTTGCAGCTCTTCACATGCAGTGAAGAAGGGATTGGGAATTCCTGAAAAGGAGCACCTCACCCTACTCTCATCCTCGCCCCATCCGAGTCCTTACCTCTTCACAGAAGTCCGATGAATGTGTGACCTTGTTATACCTGTCAAAGACGATTCGGCCTGGAAGGGGTCACAGAGATGAATGTAATGCTCTTATTTCATGGTAGAGGACACCGAGGCCAAGAAAGATTAAGTGATTTGCCTGAAGCCACACCTCATTTCTCTCCTGGAGTTGGCCTAATTTTCCAGATTTCCAGGTCAGTTTCTGGTAGGACTTTCACCTCAACAAAATACCAATTCTGTGTAGTAGTTCACAGTCCAACAGATAATATGATATAATGAATTGTTATCTCTCCTCTCTTTTGACTAGAGGTGAGTGACAGGAGCTAATTGAAATTAGGTGGAGAGGGAGAGAATGCTTTTTTAAAAAACCAAAACCAAAACCTGGTTCTCTTGTACTAACATTATATGTGGTCTGAGATAATGGGTTTAAAGCATATTAATAAATCTGTTAGATATGGATAAAAGTAAATATCATTAGGTGAATTTTTGGACTGTATAAGATAGAAGACCTATATATTGGCGGTTATATGAATTTTTGATAATCACAGGCAGGCAGATGGAAAGCAGATTTGGATAAAGTAAATTCTATCTGGTTGAGACTCTACAGTGATCAAAAAAAGCTTTAGAAACTAGTGTCTCCCACCTACCTACAGGCTACAGACAAGTCTTTCCTTTTCTCCAAAAATGCCCTGAGATGACCCCTTTTACATCTCATCTTGACGCATTTCTCTAACTAAGTTGCTGAGTTCAGAAGGACTCAGTTATGCATGGAAATTTGTCTGCAACTGGGGATTCATACTGGAAGAGCAGAAGGCTTCCAGAAAGAACAGAGAGGGGACGCAGGAGAGAGATCAGAAAGAAACACCACAGTATATGTGGTTGGAGATAAAAACTATGTAACCAAGCCTCAACTTCTATGATGTTTGGCAGTTTTTAAAGTGAATTTATGTACTCTGTCTTAATTCAATATAATTGTGCAAGTTGGGAAATAGAGCCTGAGATTGTCTCTCTGAAAAGTGAAGGTAATTGTAATTATCTTCCCCATTCTCCAGATAAGAAAACAAAGACTCTGAGAAGTTAAATGACATGTCAAAGACTGAGAAATTATGAGTGGCAGGTCTAAGGATAGAGTCTAGGTCTTCTGGCCCCTAATCTACAAGAGAGAACCAGGTAAAGCACCCTGAACAGGGTTTAGGGGCAATGAGCAATCTATGGTGTCAGGTCAGGTCAGGGAAGTCAAACAGACTGCAGAGGGTTTGGCCACGGAAATTCTTTGTAGATATTGGCTGATGACATTTAAGTTGACTGAAGAGCTCCCATGGGACTGGAGATCAAGAAGTTACTTATAGGGAAGGAAAAGGGGCTGTGGTTGTATTAAGTCTATATGCTGAAGAACGTAGGCTGGGAAATTCATAGGTAAAGACCCATATAGAGGAATTTTTAATTAAGGACATGAGAATTAAAGCTCAGCATTAGTGAGCAAAAGGCAACCTATTCAAGTAAAAGATGGTAAGCCCAACTCTACAACCTCTTACCTTATCTACCCTCTCCTGGGGAGAAAAAGAGCCACTATTAAAGTTTCTTACCAGGGTACACATAAACCAGAGTATGTTGGGACATTTTCCCTTCATTAACACTTCATTAAGCTTTGTCAGATACAAGCCTCCTAGCCAGATCCTGGCAAGGGACTCTCACCGAGGTGATAATGAGGAGAAAATGTACTCAGTTCTGGCCTACTCCAGAGTTGTTGAATGTAGACTAAAATATATTTGATAACATTGACTGTAAAATGGATATTAAACATCATTTTACGCTGAGCAGTGTAAACAGAATACATAGGCACAAATGGAAAGAGATATGTACGTCAGTATAACATGACACATTTCAGAGAGATTTGGTGATTTGCTGCAAATGAATGATAAAAATCCGAGATGTGTTGGATTTCAAAAATGATAGGGTCTCCATAGCTTTGCAGCTTGTACCTATTATCTTTAAAAAATGCCTCTTTCAAAAACAGACATAATAATCTCTGTGACTCTCTCGGGATACTGGTGCTTCTGGCCCTAATCGATGACTTCTGGCTATTTACTATTTATTAAGTACAGTGTGTTCTTAAAATTAAATAGTGCTCACTTTCTAATAGCTTTCTAGTGTTCCTAAAAGTCCTGTCACACTGATTTAATGTATTATGAAAGCCTGACAGTGCAGACAATTTAAGAGGAAAAAAACACATATATTTAATCTTTACCTTGAAGAAATGTTTGATTTGGTGATCTACAAAAAATTGGAAAAATGTAAAAACTGGATTAAATGTGAATGGCTTCTGGAAATATCTGATGTGGACCCAGTTAGCTGGATGATTATACTCAGAGTAATCAGCAAACTGTGTGTGTGTGTGTGTGTGTGTGTGTGTGTTCTGGATAATGTAATATGGTGTTTTCAAGGTGTTTTTACTTGGCCCAGTGTTGATACTATGTAGTTTTTTTAAAAAAGCGGTGTATGACTAAAAAAAAAAGCTAATCTAATAAAAGAGAAACATGCAAATTGACCGTACCTCCACTACACAAGCCACACCCACAAGCCACATCCACCAGCCAATCAGGAGAAAATATGCAAATTAACCCAACTAAGATGGTGGTGACCATGGAGCTGGAGACATGCCCCCGGCAATGGAGGAACCAA
>NW_005871058.1:12646335-12731551 GCF_000147115.1 Myotis lucifugus | reverse complement strand
GGTGTGCCAGCCTGAAAACAGTCTCAGCCCCTCACCCAGGCTGGCCAGGCACCCAGCGGGACCCCCACCTGATCTGGGACACCCTTCAGAGCAAACCAACCAGCTCTCACCTGTGCACCAGGCCTCTATCCTATATAATAAAAGGGTAATATGCAAATTGACCCTAACAGCAGAACGACTGGGAATGACTGGTCACTAGGAACACACACCTGACCACCAGGGGGCAGACGCTCAATGCAGGAGCTGCCCCCTGGTGGTCAGTGCTCACCTACAGGGGGAGCTCTGCTCAGCCACAAGCCAGGCTGATGGCTGCCAGCACAGCGGTGGTGGTGGGAGCCTCTCCTGCCTCCTCAGCAGCTCTAAGGATGTCCAACTGCAGCTTAGGTCTGCTCCCCGCTGGCAAGTGGATATCCCCTGAGAGCTCCCGGGCTGCCAGAGGGATGTCTGACTGCCAGCTTAGGCCCGTTCCTCCGGGGAGTGGGCCTAAGCCAGCAGGTGGACATCCCCCGAGGGGTCCCAGACTGCAAGAGGGCACAGGCCAGCTGAGGGACCCCCCGAGTGCACAAATTTTTGTGCGCTGGGCCTCTAGTTTCCTATAAAAGGAAAAATGTCACCAATCAGAAGAGGTGTTGGAAAAGGAAAATTAACATTTATGGAACACTTGGTATGTGTAAGAGCTTTATATGTATTATCTTATTGTAATGTTCTTAATTATTTTTGCTGGTAAAAGCCCATCACTTCCCCAGGCCTCACTTTTACCGTATTTCCATAGGGCACTGTAGAAGAAGCTAGCTTTCTTTCAAGGTCCATTTTCACAAAAAATGTTAACATTTTGATAGTTTTATCAAATTACCTAATGTTTAGCTCTTGGAAAGTGGTCTAGGATTAATTTATTCATTCAATAAATATAATTGAGCCTCCACTATGTGTCAGACCTCATACAAATCACCGAGAGTACAGTAGTGAAGTTGAAGGAATACATGGACATTGGTAGGATTTTAATCAATAGTAACACACAGGATGTTTCACCAAAAGGATAAAATGGCACAAAAATTAGGCGAGGAAGATGGACTTTGAGAGACTAAACTGAGAGACGAGCATGAAAAGTGTGCATCGGCAAGCTATAAAAACCAGGCGCAGTAAGGGCTAGATCACTTCAAGGCTTGCAGCACAGGGCTAGGAAAAACAATGTCTGTAAAACTGCTGATGTAGATGTTGGCACTTAGTAGGTGGTTACCACCAATGTTAGTTGGATATGAAAAAAGAAGCAAAAAAATGAAAACAAAAATCTCAAGTATAACACAGTGAAAATTCAATGTGACTGAATTTAGAATATACTTGAGTGGTGAGTGTCATGTTGGAGTATGATTTTACGAAACTCCCCCAGTGACAGTCCATCCAGAGCCTCTGGTGCCTATTGCTTAGAGGAGAGGTTCCTTGGTTTCATTTTTAAAAAATCTTTATTGTTGAGATTATTACAGATGTCCCTCTTTTTCCCCCCCTTTGCCCTCCTCTACCCAGTTCCCGCCCGTGCTGGGCCTCCGCACCTCCTACCAGTCTCAGTGTGCTTTCTTCTTTACTTCTCTAGTTGTAGGACTTACATTCAGCCAGCTTTCCAGCAGTTCTGGATGGTGGTTTTCTGTATTTTAGTTGTAATTTGATGTGGTTGTGGGAGGTGGCACGTATAGGCGTTTACCTAAGCCGCCATCTTCAAATCCGGTTTCCTGATTTCTTGATTTCAGTGGTGGCATGATGTAGCATGGTGAATTTTTATTTTCCCAGTCAAATATATTTAAAAATGCAATACCACATCTTTTTAAACAAAAAGAAAGGACATGAACATTGAAAACTAAACAAAAGTGGGAAATAAAGGACAGTCCTTTAAATTGAATATATTTAGCTATATAAAAAATCACCGCATTATTCTTATTCTTCTCATTGCTGTGTGGGCCCATGATAACTTGATCATGGATTGTCATTGGTCCGCAGACCAGTATTTGGGAAGCACTGGTGCAGATATTATTGCTTGAGGCAGCGTTGCCAAGGAAATTACTTCTAAGAGCTGTGGCTCTAGACGCGTCCCCTGAACTGTTGGTCTGGAGCCTGACAGGTTGGGGGCTCGGCTCACATCCTGTCTCTCTGACAGAAATTGCAACGAAGAGTGTTGCAAGGAGGTTCCCTGGGATATCATAATCCCCTTCGGTGACTGACTGATGAAGCCAAGGCACTGGGGGAGTGATCAATGTACTCTGTCTTCAATTTAGCAAGCCTTTTATTTCTATCCTGTGTGACATATTCATCAATAATCTGAGAAAATACAATCTATACACAGTTTTCTGGTTGGAAGGTTACTTCAAAATTGTGGGGTAGAGGAGAAAGGGACATCTTGGGTTAGAGTTCTGGCTCTGTCCCGGCCAGCTGTGTGCTCTAGGACTAGTCGCTTCCTTTATTGGGTCTAGTTTCCTCATACATACAATGAGAATTATATCCCCTGGGACTCACCAAGTTATCTTTTCTGTTCACATAACCAATAGTAACTTTCCATTTACCCACAACTGACAGCTTAGGTTAAGAAAAATAGGTTTCTTTGCTTTGAGTTAACATTACATCAGCTCATTGATGTAGGGTTATCTCATGCTGCTCCAATACCTATTAATAAAAAGAGGAAAACTATGATGACTTAACACCTGGATATAGGGTATTATGTCATACTCATAGTGAGGAATGATTTTCCTTTACTTTTTCCTGCTTCTGGCCCCTAAAGAATCAAGGGGTTAATCATAGATTTACTTTTTTTAGAAAGGTCTAAAAAATGATAGGACAAACAATTCAAGTCTCAGAGAGGGGAAAACCCCCATAAAACAGAAAATGTAATATATTGAAGATAAAAGCAGCTATGTAGTATTATTTTAAAATTAAATTAGCTCAGAAATACCCAGTAATTTGTAGACAGAGGTGGAAAATGATCTCACTTGAACTGAACAGGGACTTTGCCGAGTGCTTTATATTTTATTTTACTACATCTGATTATATTATTTCATTATACTATATTATTTAACATATTAACTTATTACATCACTTTAATTTTACTGTTATCCTATGAGATATTATTACCCATAGTTTCTACAGGAGAAGACAGGCCAAGAAATATTAAGTGGTTGTCAAGGTTGCACATCAGGAAAGAGGTACAGCCGAGATTTAACCAGGCATCTTTGACTCCCAGTCACAAGACTGCCCCTCATTGACACATTCTCTTACTGTCACTTCCCAATGCAGAGGAAATGTCCAGGGCACTTTTCTTAGCCCTAGAATTCCCTACCTATCTTACTCTGTTTTTTTCTTTCTCCTTTCCAATGACATGATCTTGAGTTCCTTTCCAGCTGTATTTTTCTAGAATGCCTTAGATTCTTACCAAATGAGCAGGTTCCAGAGGGAGCAGGTTCCGTAACGAGGGGGATGGGGGTGTGTGAAGTGGGCAGAACTGAAGGTTCTGAATGAAATAGAGGTGTGCGCTGTGCATTTTGGTAGCTTTCAGAATGTCCTCTCAGAGCTGAAGTGAAACATACCTTGCCATTTGAATTATAAGTGGTCTGGTCCTTGATTAGAGGAAAAATGGGTTCTTTCTTTGGCGAGGTGGGGAGATGAATTACATTTATTACATAGATTCAAGTATAAAAATATTCCATGATTTCTATATAATGTATATACCCGTATATGCAGATATCCACCCCCGCCCCCCATCTCCTTCACTTCAGATTTTTTATGTTTTATATTCATTGAATGAGCTGTACTGGTTCATTCAATAAAGTCAACGCTTTGTCCTGGTTGTTACTCACAAAAGAAGGTGAATTTCCAATAGCTAATTGATGTTGTTGGGTGGCTTTTAGTAAGCACATTATTCTTGGTTCTTAGGCTTTTATTTTGCCTGTCCTTGTTTCTCTGAGGAGAGTGGACAACAGTGGCATAAATCTGAGGCATGTCGTCAAAAGACCTTTGTCTGACACCTGGGTGTTCCATTTGGCTCTGCTTCTCGCCAGCTGCATGACCTTGAACAGATCACTGAATGAATCTCTCTGAGCCAAGGTTTCTTTGTTCATAAAATGATAATGAATGATGCAATAATTAAAATGATATAATATACATGAGGCTGCTTTGTAGTTGCAAGCACTCTATGAGGTCTAGATGTTATTACTGTCATTAGAAAGAATTGGAAAAACTCAGGGACATTCACCGTGATGATTATACGCGTGGTTCTATTTTGCCTGGTTGAACCACTTTCATATTTTCATCATCTGGAAATGACTTTAGCCCACACCTTTCCTCTGAGTTAATAAATCATGGTAAAGCTGCTCCTGGGCCTGTCACTCTCACGCAGTTACTTCTTAGCCCTTATCCAATCTGTGTCTCTTGTTTCATGGATGTCTGTGCCTATTACGCCATATAATTAACTTTAAAGGATGGAAGATCCAGTTACTGTATAAACCGCTGGATTTTTTGTTGCTTCTTTTGTAGATTCATTCACCGTTTTGCACGTGCATGCTTTACCGTGCCAGAGCTGACTTCACCTCGTAGTGCGATGAGTAAATGTTATGAACAGAGTCCTTGGTGGCACCTTTTCTGCCACAATTGGCAGAGTTGATGGGTGAAAGGCTGACAAAAACGTGGCTCAGACATTTGGGGGCCTTGCTAAGTGACTGCAGATTCGATGAGCTCCCCAGAGGGGTGCCTCCTAGAAAGTCAGGTTGTCAATGAAGGAGAATATGTGAGTGCTGGGGTCCCTGGAATATCACTGAAGGGGGCAAAGAGACAGGCTTTATGCCTCCTTGCCTGAGCAGGGTGCCAGGAGCAAGCCGGCATCTCCCTCCATATGACTCCCCTGAAATACACTCCTCTCCTGAGCAGAACATCTGGCTTCTCCATCCACCCCCCTCCACGTCTTGTCTGTTACACAGCATTGAGGCCATGTTAGAAATTCTCCTGTGTCACACTCGCTCATCAGTGACGACTGGTTGAAAGACTGTGTTGACCCTATTAATTCTTAAAGAGGTGACAGGAAAGGGAATAGGTAAGAGGGAGAAGAGACAGACATGAACCTCACAGAGTGTGGGGGCCAAAGGGTGGAAGTGCAATCACAAGAGGCCGTTTGAGTGCTGTGATGAAACAATGCATGGATAATTCGATTAGTTTAAAAATGCAGCTCATTTCAACGGAGGAATGGAGAGAGATCTAGAAAGGTAAGAAAGGAAGAATAAGAGTCAGGTAAGAAGAACAGTCTGAGGTCTGGGGGGCTGGGTGTTCCTGATATGGAAATTCTCTGGATCAGATGGACTCAGACTGGGAGTCTTTTTCTCAGAGAGGGAGGCACCTGAGGGAAGGAAGGAATATCAGGGGCTTTAAGGGTAGACAATGTACCACACAGGCGCTGGCTATGTTCAGGTTTGGTTCTAAGTGGAATTTAAGCAGTGAATTTGTTAAACACTTCTGATTTTTCTCCTTTTCCCCTCGCATTTAACATTTATCTCATTCTTTCCTATTCTCACCCCTCTGATATGCAGCCTTTAACTTGTTTAATTTTCATAAAAATGAATGGTTTCAGTTCTCCTCTTGTATCCTCCTCCTAAATCTTTAAATCCCTTGGTAATTCATGGAGATTCAGCTGGAAAAAAAGCAGAATTACAGTTAAGGAATACATGGTGTGTCTTCCATTAAACAAATACTTACATTATGAGAAAGGCAGTGCTCGCAGCAGCACCAGGAGAGACCAGGGTGAGCTGATCTCCATCAGCTACACCCCCTCACTGCAAATAACTTCCCCCAAATAAGCATACACAATAAATGCAGAAACTGTTTGCTCTGAAGCACATCCTCAGCACACTGAGCACCAAGCCCTGCCTTCCAACCAGACTGCCAGCCCAGCCCCTTTGTGTGGAAATCCTGAGCTGCCATTGGGAGGAGGCTGGTGCTTATGTGTGGTGACTTTGAAAGTCAAAACTGGGTTCTGCCTTTGGAAGTTAGGCAGTTACACAATCTCTCAACCTCAGGCTCCTCATTTTAAATCAGGGTAATAATACCAACCTTGTGGGGTTGACAGAGAGGAAATGGCTCATAGTTCTTCCCCCCCTCCCCCAATATATTTTTATTGATTTCAAAGGGGAAGGGAGAGGGAGAGAGATAGAAGCATCAATGATGAGAAAGAATCATTGATTGGCTGCCTCCTGCATGCCCCACACTGGGGATCGAGCCCACAACCCGGGCATGTGCCCTGACTGGGAATTGAACCGTGATCTCCTGGTTCATAGGTTGACGCTCAACCACTAAGCCATGTTGGCCGGACAGATGGGAACCCTTTTAATTTCAGCCTGCTGATGGGCCAGGACCTCACTCCTCCACATATATCTCCTTCAGTCCTCATAATCCTGAGAGGTGGAGATGATTGTACAAGTGAAGAGATTTAGGCCTCAGGGAGTGTGGCTAGAGCCAGGCCATGCATGTGTGAAGTGTGGAGGAGGACATATCTCAGAGAAAGATATGTTCTAAGGTGGAGGGGCAGGGTGGGGAGAGGGCTTATAATGGGAGAGGCATGGTTTCCTTCATCTTGGGATCTAGTGATACCTCATAAGGACTTCGAGGCCTCTGCCTTGAGGCATGGCCATACAAGATGGAGCCCATTTGGGGCTGTGGGGTTGTATATGGAATAGGAAACTTTGTGATAGGGCTCAGGAGAGCAAGTGGAAATTTGAGCTTCATAGGCTGAGAATAAATCTAGAGGCAATAATTTAATGTAAGCTGATAAACTAAAAAGGGAAAGAGGGTAGGTCTAAGGATAACAATATACATCTGCTTTTATATTTTTGTTGTTGTTAAGTTAGGAGGAAAATGCATTCTGATCGGGTTACCTGTGACACACACCACTCCCACCTTGGCCTCTGGGTGGGCGTGGGGCATGGACCATTCACTTCTCCTTCCCCCTTTTTGGCTTGACCCTCGTCTGCAGGAACTCTGTTGTCTGAGGAGAGCCTGTTGCCCTAACAGAGGAGGACTGGGCACAGGCAGGGTGGTCAGGAAGGCCACAGGGATCAGGAGAGAGACTTTTTAAAAGGAAAGGATGCAAAGTAATGTGGGAGGCAATATGGTTGAGAATTAGTTGCAAGGTAAAATAAATGCTGAACATTAAGTGCATAATTTGAGTAATTAATGGTCCAGATGGGAGAACAGTTTTACATTCTTATTCATATTCTTCAAAGGTTCAAAGCTACTCAGTAAACTGTTTCCTGAATTCCTGTCATCACTGGCTTGATCCCAAAGTACAGCACATGGTATAACTTCATTTAGACATGGTTTCCAGGTGGCTTTTAAACTTGTTTATAAATGAAATGTTTTGTTTTCTTAAGAAATTTTATTTAGGTCAGAATTCCCATCCAGTGGGTTACAGGTGTGGCCAAATTATCATTCTCCTCATCACTCAGAGCTGCCCCTGTGTCACAAGCCCACATCCCCCTGGGGTCCTGGGAGGAGGCCTTTCACAGCAGGCAGGTTTGATGTTGGGCTGGCAGGCAGAGCTGAGGAAGAAGGTGGAGAAGTTCTGGGTTAGCATCTGTATGCCTTTGGGACAATATTTCTTAAGATACAGGTTAACTATGTGCAAATACAGTCCCCAACCTGCCCCAATCAGAGAGGAATGATCCAGTTCAGAACTTGCAGCTTCGCTGTTTGAAATCCCCCTTGAAGAATGGCCAGGCCTTGGGCAGCATCTCCCTGTGGCCCAGGGCAAGCTCCAGGCCTCCTCTTTCTCTCTCAAGCCCCCTATACCAGTGATGGCGAACCTCTGACACGCGTGTCAGAGGTGACACATGAACTCATTTTTTTGGTTGATTTTTCTTTGTTAAATGGCATTTAAATATATAAAATAAATACCAAAAATATAAGTCTTTGTTTTACTATGGTTGCAAATATCAAAAAATTTCTATATGTGACACAGCACCAGAGTTAAGTTAGGGTTTTTCAAAATGCTGACACGCCGAGCTCAAAAGGTTCGCCATCACTGCCCTATACTCTTCTTTCTTCTTCTTCATAGTTGAACTATTTAACATGATGTTTAAAGGCATGCATGGCTGCCTTGTGGAGATTCAGAGTTGCCATGGTAATGTGGCCTGTTTCTCCAAATTAGGACATATTCCTGCTGCCTTTTTTTAAAAAAATGTGATATGTTTTCTCTCACACATAATTCCTTTACCTCTTTAAATCCTTGTCTTTCTTCCCGCCCCCCCCCTCCCCGAATGCTAATTTAAGTGCTTGTCCCTAGAACTGGATAGTTCCTCAGCCTAAGGAGGCACTTTCCTGAGGGTTCACCTGTACACTCGCTCCCCTGGCCCCTCCCTGTGGGGCTGTGTTTGCACAGGTGCTGTTTGAAAGGTCTTCAGAAAGACCTTTCTGCTAGGTTTGCTCCTGTCTGCTCTTCTGTCTGGGGGGGCTAATAGCACATGAACTTATGTTTTACAGGAAAACATGTTGTGAAAGGAAGGAAGGAAGGAAGGAAGGGAGGGAGGGAGGGAGGGAGGAGGAAGGAAGGAAGGAAGGAAGGAAGGAAGGAAGGAAGGAAGGAAGCAAGGAAGGGAGGGATGACTGGCTATAGCTTGGATGTTAAGTATTATTTCTCAGAAACATCTTAGGTATAGCCATTTAGGGGTATGTGCATATGATAAACGAGGGTGCATGCACCTTGCCTTTTCCCTTACAACTCATTTTAGGGTCTTAGGAAAATAGGAGCTTCAAGTCAAGAAAGCTCTATAATCTGAGTTTAAGGACAGAAATTTGTCAGTGCTTAAAAAAGAAAAATAGGGTAGGAGTTGGAGGTGTTCCCTTCCTTCAGGATTATTTCTGTTTTCTAGGTTATAGATAGCTTTGAGCCACTTGAATTACAGTCTGTGATGAAAATGGAGGAAGAAAGAGAATAAAGAATGAGACAGATTCAACTCTCCTTTCTCTCACTTTTATTCCTGGTGCTCTGTCCTTGGCACATGAAGGTCAATTAGAAAGCGTTCCTTTGGCCCAGGCTTAAAGCAGAGGTACATTTATGAATCATGTGAGGAGTTAAAAATGCAGATGCCTGGGTCCCACCCACAGAAAGACTGATGTAATTTTTCTTGGATGCACTCAATTGTAATTTTTTTAAAACAAAAAGCTCTCTGAGTGATGATAATGTAAAAGGGAAGTTGAGGTTTACTGGCTTAGATGGCGATTGGTTTTGGAAGGTAGTAATCATGGCTTCTACACACTTGGCTATAGAGTAGCCATCTCTGAAATCCTTGGGGAAAAGGGGCACATAATTCTCAGATTTTGTTAGTTCAGACCTCCCCCTCCCTTGCCTGCATATCAGTTTTAGAGAATGAGAGGTCCTCATGAAACATGACCGTTCTTTGACCTGTGAAAGGTAAAGGGAGGTCATCACACATTTAACTAGGTATATAGGTGGGCACTGTCACAGGGCCAAGGTCTACCAGCAGATGGGGGGGGGTGGTAACAAGGTGGGAACCCAGGCAGTGTCAGGGTGGTTAACGTGAGGGCGAGGAGAGGGAAGTAAGTGCTGTTGTAGTCACACTGAGGTCAAAAGACGATGCCCTTAGTGGTAAGCCTGAAAGAAACAAGACTTGGAATTTTTTATTTGCTTCTGGAGCTTGACCTAAAGCTGTGATGGAACTTCCTAGGGAGGGTATTTTCTAGTTCTAGATATTATCCGATAGGGAAGCTGTGTTTTCAGTTGCTTTTTTCTTGCCTTTTCCTGTGGGCAGTGGGAACAGGTATAGCCAAAGGTAGTGAACCTTCAAATAATAGAGTTTTGATCACATTGAGGAAACATCACTAGAATGACCATCTGTTATTTTTTTTCTTTATGATTTCCATGAGGGAGGAATCACAGAGATGTAGGGAGGGCCTGATACTTGCTTTGTCAGAACCTCGTTCCTTCATCTATAAAATGGAGTGGGAATGGGATGCCGTGGGGCCATTGGGGTCTCTTTAGTTGTAAGGATGTTATTTCCATAGGTCTCATGCTGACACCTACCGTTTGTTATAAGTTACCTAACTGGTGGTAACATGGTGGCAGCCCCTGTTTAGACCAGGATGGGAGATAAACCAAATGAGAGGATTCCCAATTTGGAGACTCTTGGGTTCAGCAGTCATTTAAGAAAACTCAATTTATACAGAACACATTCTCTGTTAGCTTAAGAACCAGACCTAGGAATCAGGGAAAAGCTATAGAGTAAAATTAGGGTAAAAAGGACAAGGATCTGAAAAGAGAGACAGAAGTTTCCCAGGCCCATTATGGCTGTCCTAAGGTAGGTTCTAGTGTATTTATCCTCTTGTGAGGAGCAGGCCTGGACAAGGGGCCTCTAGTAATTCTTATATTTGAGTGCCTACAACTCTTTGAATGGATTGATTGAAATTGTGAGATATATTAGCATTCAGCCATCTTCCAAGTCCAGGTTTATGGTATTATGCTCATGGGTCAATATAGATCCACATTTCCTCTCTACTTTCAGTTCAAGAGATGATAATTTTTAACACCATACCATATGCAAAATACTTTGCTAGGCATTTTTTTCAGTAATAACTACAACATTAACAATGACCATTTATATACCATACAGTAGAAAAAAGGCAATTTTTCCATTTGTTCCCCATACTATCCAGTCATTCATGTAATAATTATTCACTGAGCGCCTGTTATGAGTGCTCAGGGACCACAATAGTGAATGCAAAAAGTCACTTTCTTAATGTAGTTTGCAGCTGAGCAGGTCATTAGAGAATCACCAGTAAACCTAAAATGTTGGGGAGGGTGCATAGGAGGTCAAGCATGAGAGTTTGAAGAAGGCCAGTGTGGCTGGAGCTGGAAATCAAGGATACAAGTAACTACAGCACAGAGCAGGACATGATCACTACCTGCAGAGTGCTTTCAGAGTTCTGTGATGGAGAGACCCCAGCTGGTGGAGAACAGCAAGGAACCTCTTCTTGAGTGCCACTTGAGTGGATAAACGTAGTATTTTTGAAGAAGGGCATTGAAGATGGATAGGCTTTCTGTAAGTGGAGATGGAGTGGAGGGGAAACAGGCAGAAGGAAGAGTAGAGGCTACAAAGCCTGGGAGGGTCAGCAGCTATCCATTTTGGCTCTCTTGTAAGTTAGATATGGGGTAGTAACAGATTATAAAGATGATAAGGTGGAGAATTGACTTTATTCTTTGGGAAGCAGTGCATTTTCCAACCTTTGCAGAAGAATGTAGAAAGCTTAATTTCACTGACATCAAAAAAATCTAAATTCATACAATAATGAGATACTATATTTTATCCATCAGAATGACAATTTTTTAAAATTAAAATACTAAGTGTTGGTGAGAGTATGGGGAAATAGACATTCTCATAAATTCAGGATAAAAATATAAATTGGGCCGAACCGGTTTGGCTCAGTGGATAGAGTGTCGGCCTGCGGACTGAAGGGTCCCAGGTTCGATTCTGGTCAAGGGCATGTACCTTGGTTTCGGGCACATCCCCAGTGGGGGGCGTGCAGGAGGCAGCTGATCGATCTCTCTCATCGATGTTTCTAACTCTCTATCCCTCTCCCTTCTTCTCTGTAAAAAATCAATAAAATATATTTAAAAATATATATATATATATAAATTGGAATAACCTTTGTGTAAGACAGTTCGGCAATAAAAGCCTCAAAAATATGTATACCCATTACAGCTATTCTACTTAAGGAAACTGATCCTATGACATTGCCAAAAGATTTATCTGAAAGATGGCCATCATAATATTATTTATCATAGTGAGTAATTTGAAACATTTTTACATGTTCAGTGATGGACTGCTTCGATTAAATTATGGTGTGGAAGATAAATAGCCACTAAAAATTACATTATAGAAGAAAAGAATAATTAAATGGGAAAATATCATTCTATAAATACATGAAAAGAGCAGTATAATAATTAGTCAACAAATGCTTATTGAGTTTCTACTATGGTTAGAACATTGTTTTAGGTACTAGGGACAGTATAAATAGATTGATAGACCCTACTCTAGAAGCTTATATATCCAGTAGAGATGGGGGTGTGCAATCTGAAGGTTTTATCCAGTAGTAGTTGTGGTGGGGTATACACTCTGCAAGATGATACCCAGTGCAGTGTGTGTTTGTAAAAATGAATACTGTGGAGATATGAACATTTAAAAAGGTTTATCTATAGACAACAAAAGCAGAAAGTTATTATGCCTGAATGAAGGTAATACAGATATTTTAAGTGTTCTGTATATTCTTTATAATTCCCCAAGTTCCCATAATTACTAGATATTGTAAGACTCTTACAAGGATAAAAATTATAAAAAAGGAACACAAAGATCTCAGGAAAATTGCTAAATTTTTATGGACTTCATTTTCATTTGTAACACTACCTCTTTTTAAGTTTGTCCTTCTGCATCTACTGGCCACACAAATAAAAATAAGCTAACAAAAACATGTCCCCCCTCAAAAAAATACCCCACCTCTTTATATAGAAGCCTATATTTTGGAAGAGATGCATTAAAGCCTTTTACCAAAGAGGCAGATTCTCCTGAAAACCTTATAAAAATCAAATGAAAAGCAGAGTATTGCTTATTAAATTTATTTGGGGCCTGCTGACTTGTTTCTCTTAAGCCCAGTCAGATTACTTTTTGTTTCTGGATATGTCAGCACACAGTCTTTATAATGTTGACTAAGAAAAACGACTAAAAATATTTAATCAAAGAAATGGCGTGGCCTTGCCTGGCCTTGTGCAGAGAGAGAGGGGCTTATCATATTGGTCTGCTGACTGGGTCTAGAAGGAATTGTGGGGAGCAGCCACCGGGTTCCCCCATATGAGTCTCTTTTTTTCCTTTCTCTTCTCCTTGCCTGTTCGCAGTTTGTTGTCTTTCACCTACTCAATTTCAGTTCTTTTAAATCTATCCCATTTATCGAGTGTTGCTGTGCTTCAACATATTGCAAGTTTTAGCTCTCCCCATCCCTGGCTTTGCTCACCTCTTCTGTGCTTGCATATCTGTTGGGCCTGAACTGGCATCTCCAGTGGCCAGAAGAGGTATGGCTCCTGATCTAGAAGAGAGAGAGGATCACCAACAATTAGCAAATACAGAATTCTCCCACCTCTGACATTGTCATTGGGACTATTTAGAATTTACATGCACTGTTTTGACAGGGAACCAGAAAATCAACTTACTTACCTGTGTTTTTCACTATAGAGCTGTGATGGGTGGGTGTGGAGGTGGTGATGACCACAGTGTTATATGCCTTAGGACTTCCCTGCTAGGTCTCATTCTCCTCCTCTTGCCAAAAAAAAAAAAGAGAAGATTCTCTAAAAGGGACATTCATTTAAGCCTGCCTCAATAGGGAAGAGGCTTTCAATCTGTAGGATTTATACTGTCCTGAGGCTTAGTTCCTTAGCCTGGGGGGATAGAATATGTAATGTTTGATATATATAGTATGTAGTATATATTACATATCTCTCTATATAAAAGCCTAAATGACCGAAGGACCGAAGGACCCGTCGACTGGTCACTATGATGCGCACTGACACTCAATACAGGAGCTGCCCCCTGGTGGTCAGTACATTCCCACAGTGGGAGCGCTGCTCAGCTGACCGACAGGCACCAGATGCAGGGCACATGGCTGGCCACCACAGCCCAGAGACTGCAGCCAATGAGCCTCCTGGGTGGCTGCGGCGGCAGGCTCAGCGGGACCAGGATGAACAGGAGCGGCAGGCAGGAGTGGCAGGTAGCATTGTACTGCTGGTTTTGGCCAGATCCCTGTAGGCTATGCTGAGAGACCCCACCAGTGCATGAATCCGTGCACCGGGCCTCTAGTATTATATAACAATCTGTTACATATAACATAATATAATATATTTATATTTAAATTCTTCCCCCTTCTTTCTTTGATAAGATGTTGTGAAGATGAGCTAATGCTTCTATTTGCTTCAGAGAAGATTAGGGCATTTTTTTTCTCCAATGATATTCTCTGTAGTTTCTCTACAGTTCTCATTTTTATTAGAAAATGAAAGAAGTGGTATCTTTGGGTGTTTTATAGCATCATAAAGCTAGAAGCCATATGTCAAAAAAACAACCAAAACAAAATTATTCCTTAAGATAGAACATGAGTAAGTTAACCTTACTTATTTTAGTTTTTGCAATACTTGTAGTCTTAATGAGTTATAATCCAAGTCACAAAAATAATATAATTTGCTCATAACAGAAGGTATAAGAATGAGTTTACTTGCTTTGTCCTGCTTTGATTTTGGACCTCTCCCTGAGTTATTATTAGATAATCCCTTATATTATTAGATACTTCCCTCTACAAGGGCCTCTCCTTTTGTCAAATGCCTTGTTTTTTGGAGTTTAAAAGGACTCTGGCTTGTTGATAGACCTCAAAAATTTTTTATGACACAGTGACAGTTTCACCATCTCTGTTGTCCAGATAGTGGGTCTCAGGTGCTTTATAGACTCAATTAGAACTGTCCCCCATAGTCTTGTCTCATCTCTCACCTCACCCCCTCACCCACCAGCACACAACACCACTTTCTCATTCCTTTACCTTCTCACAACATATTGGGAAGAGAAGGAGAAGACACTTTATTTGAGGTGGCTCCTTTATTCAAGACGGAGAGCTATGTCACAGGGACTCCACAGTATAAGCATGGAACAGCTACTTCTGTAAAGGCGATCTTCCTATTCTGCCCACTGAATGTAGGGGTATCCTCATCTGAGAACCAAAGAGAAAGGTTTCTGAAATCTGAACAGGTTACCAGGGCTGGCATTCTCTTACCTCCCACACGTCCCTCTTAGAGACTGACATCACAGAGGATGCAAATTTTGATTTGGATAAAGATTAAGTCTCAAATATTGAATCAAAACTTGGTAAAATCTGCATTATCATTAGGTCTTCTCTCAAATTTGTCATAGGTCAGGACTGCAGATAATGAAGCAGGAGTGGGAGTATTAAAAGAACAATTGGAGAGAAAGGATTTCAGCATCCTTTAGGGCTTAATTTTCTTCCTGTCTTCTTTTCATTGAATACATGGGGCATTCAATAGAGATCTCAGAAGGGCTATGTCTTAGAAGCAAGGTTAAATTAGTGCTAAAATAAAGGTTATCCAAAAATGCTATAAAAGAAACAAACTAACCTGCAAGTAACTCCTTGCTAGAAAAAATCCTACATTTTAAAAGAATTTTAAAATAATTACTATATACATAACAGGAAAATATGTACTGTACACAGAAAAAAAACCTACAATAAAATGGTAGAAACAGATGCAGAAGTAACAAAGATGTTCAAAATATAAGTAAAGGATACTAAAAGAGCTATTATAAATATGTTCAGAGTTGTAAAGGAAGACATGAACATAGTGAGGAAGAAAAAATGGAAGATATATTTAAAAGACCCAGTGGAATTGAGAGGGGGGGAATTATTAATATTTGAATTAAAAAATAAACTGGTTGGGATTAACAGTAGAATAGACATTGTAACAAAATATAAAGGAACTAGAAGAAATGGCAATAGAAACTATTCAAAATTAAGCACAGAGAGAAAAAAGAAAAAAATATGAAAAGTTTCAGTGATTTATATCATATCACTCAGTCCAACATGTATGTAATTTGAGGTCTAGAAGAGAAAATCAAAGAAAAAATATTGACAGAATTAATGCCTAAAATAGAATTTCATATTTGATAAAAACTATATGAAAGTATTTGATTAACATAATTTATGAAAGTTATAAATCCAAAGACTCAAGTGTTTCAGTAAATCTCAAACAGAATAAACAAGAAGAAAACCACAATAAGCTACATCATAATAAAATTTCTGAAAACTAGTGATAAAGGAAAAAATTTTAGACACAATCAGAGAAAAAAGGCGTATTACATTCAGAGGAACAAATATGAGTAATAGCAACTTTTCATCAGAAGTATGCAAGCCAGGAGAAATAGATCAATGACTTTAAAATGCTGATTGAAAATCCTCACCTAAGAATCCAATACTCATTAAAAATATCTTTTAAATATCTTTAAAATAATGACTTTTACAGAAACAAAAGCTGGGGTAATTAATCAGTGGGATACTTGTTCTTAAGAGATATTAAAGAAAGTTTTTCAGACAAAAGAAAAATAGTATCAGATGGAATGTGAATCTAGACAATGGATTGAAGAACATTATAAATAGAAATATGTGAAAAACATTATAAATAGTATATATTTAAGAATATATTTGTGTAAAGCAAAAATAATGTGTTACGGAGTTTATGATATATGTTGAAACAAAAAAATATGATAACAATAGCCTTAGGAATGGAGAAGGGTGAAAGTTACTGTTGTAAACTTCTTATACTGTGTAGTGATATAACATGATTTGGAGAAAGAGTGTAATGATTTCAAGATATATATAGTAAATCCTAAAGAAACCATCAAAACAATGACAAAGAATATAGCTAATAAGCCAATGGTGGAGATAACACAGCATTATAAAAAACAGTAAATCCAAGAAAAGTCTAAAACAAAAAAGAAGCAAAGAATAGACATGAAAAAATAGAAAACAAATAGAAAGATGATAGATTTAGATCCAGAAATATTAGTGATAATACTAAATACTCCATTGAAAGGCACAGGTTGTCATATTGGATAAAATCTAAGACCCAACTATATGCTATCTATAAGAAACCCAATTTAAATATAAAGATTTAGATAAAAGTAAAAAGATGAACAAGATATACTATGTAAGTGCTAATCAAATGAAATTTGAATAGGCTATACTAATATCAGACAAAGTAGACTTCAGGACAAGGAATATTACCAGGTATGAAGAGGAATAGGTCATAATGAAAACGGCCTATTTTTTTCAAAAAGGCATACATCTAATCACTTCAAAATACATGAAGTGAAAACTGATGGAACACTGATGGAAAAGAGAAGTAAGTAAGTAAACAGAACTACATTTATGTGAAATTTCAACAGTCCTCTTCAGCCATTTATAAAAGAAGTATGGCAAAACATATTTAAGGTATAGGTGACTTATCTACCACCTTTACCTAATTGATTATAGATATTTAGTTCAATAATGGTGGAAAATACATTATTTTCTAGTACATATGTAATATTTACAAAATGGACAATATTCTGGGCCATGAAACAAGTCTCAAAAAACTTAAACTGATTGAAATCTTACAAAATGTATAAATATCCAAATGGCCCTTGGCAGAAAAAAGTTACCCAGCCCTGATTTAGAGCTTTGACTACTGCTTGACTGACTGAAAGGGTGGAACTACCTTACATACGTCTTTCAGAATCTATTAGATTGGCTCCTTTTGACTAAATATGTTAGAAGGGTGGTACCATTATTTTTAACCAAATATGTTACAAGTGTTTTTCCCTCCTCTCTTTTTGCACATTCAAATTCCCTTCTGAAGCTCCTGTGTTAATAATTCATAAGATTTTAGGCTTAGCCCTTTAAGAAATATAATACTGAAAGAAAAATAGAGACACAAAACAGTTAATTTAATTGAATCTCATACCCCAATTTTCATTTGACTTGTTATCTTATACATATTACGAGTTAAGACATATTTCATACCTAGGATTGACAATATTTATGGGCAGCTCCTTACTGTTTCATTGCCTCCCATATTTATTCAGTGTAACGGAGAAAGTTAGGAACGTTTAGAAGTCTTGGAAACTCCAAGGAATATATTTCCTTCATGTTAAGTTTGGTTAGTGGAGAAAATCTGGCTCTGAAGAGGATGGTAGGCTTACAATTCCTGTGGATTCAATAGCTCACTTGATTGTAAGCTGTTTGAAGCTAGTGGCTATCTCTTAGTCATATATGGCTCCAAAGAAACATTTCACAGTGGTGTGCACTAAATTTTTCTTAAATAGTGAAATAATTAAGGGTCTCTGGTTACTATAGGGGCCAGAATTGATCCCAGGCAAATTATAAAACAAGGGAAGGTTGTTTTTATGCTCCTTCCTTCCACTCTTTTCATGTAGCATCTTTCTTCTTTTCTGAAGTCTGCTTTCTTCCCTGGCACAGTTCCTTCTGGTTGCTCAGGGCCATTAACTAATCCTTGATAATAATGAACTGATCATTAGGTTAGAGGCCAGGAATGGCCTTCACCAAGTATACGCTGTATGGTAAAGTATATAAGGATGGGCAGATCCTTTCCTTATTTACTTTAGTTTGAGGCCAGGAATGGCCTTCACCAAGTATACGCTGTATGGTAAAGTATATAAGGATGGGCAGATCCTTTCCTTATTTACTTTAGTACTTGGTTTCAGAGAAAGAGGATGGTTTGCTTGAGGAGTGGGATAAGCTCCATGTAAGAAATGACATTTGGGCTGGGCTCTGAATGTGAACAATGAGTTTTTCCAGTGAAGATGTGGTACATATATACAATAGAATACTACTCAGTCCATTTTTTTTGTGGGCAGGGAGACCAGTTACCAGTTTATTAATCAGCCAAGAGATAGTAAAGGCATAGCAATGAGGATGAGGAAAAAGGGAAAAAGGGATTGCCTTTTAGATAACTAAAAGATAGAATGGATAGCATTTAGTGACCAAGTTCTCATCCTCATCCCAGCTCATTTATTCATTAATTCAATCATTTATCTGGCCCTCAATGTAGGCCAACCGTTGTGCAAAATACTTGAGAAACAAAAAAGACATGGCTCCTTTGCATAACAAGCTCGAAGTTTAGTAAGGAAAAGTGACAATTAATAATTGAAATGCAATGCAGTGTGTACTATAGTAGAGATAAGCAATGTGTGCTGTTAAATTACAGAGGGGAAAAAAGGTTCTAAAAAGCTCTATGAAGGTAAATTCAGTGTTGAACTCATGGTTACATCCCTATCATGTAGTAGAGTTAAGGAATCTACCAGGTGCTTAATAAAAATGTATTGAATAAATATTTGAGCTTGGGTGGGCGGGCATAAAGGCAGGGGAATGGCAATTTTTTCACTTTATTGTATATTAGAGAAGGAATCTTTCTCTTGTTTTTTGAAAATGGATGGTTCAAAATATATAGGATAAAGAAGATGTGGTACATATATATAATGGAATACTACTCAGCCACAAGAAAGGATGAAATAGCGCCATTGGAACAACATGGATGGACCTTGAGAACATTATGCTGAATGAAATAAGTCAGTCAGATAAAACTAAGAATTATATGATTTCATTCCTATGTGGGATATAAAATTGAAACTCATAAATACAAAAAGCAATGTGGTGATTGCCAGAGGGAAGGGGTCTAATATAAGGTGACAGGAGAAGATTTGACTTTGGGTGGTGGGCACACAGTGCAATATACAGATCTTGTAACATAGAAACCCACACCTGAAACCTATATGTTCATATTGACTAATGTCATCCCAATCAATTTAATAAATAAATTAAAAATATATGTATATAGGATTGTCTCTAGGTGGTGAGGCTTAGGATAGCACTAGGTACTTGGCTATGTATCTTGTTTTCTCTTTTCTCTTGGGTCTTGTGTGGATTATATTGGGGGTTGTAGCTAGCTACCCAGAGTAGGGTCAGAATAACTATTTGTTTCCCCTTTGTTAGCCTTTTGGATTTAGCTAGTGGTTTGGAATGTTCCTGCTTATTGTATCAAAGATAAGGACTCTCTAAGGGAGAGGCTGTGTCCAAATATGGGCTAGAGATTAAGGAGTAAAGTGTCTACCCAGGACCAGAAACCTAAGTAGGAGAATCCTATGAGGAAGGTGAAACTTCAGGACAGGTTGTTTATGTTGCTTATTGATTTGTCCAGTTCACCGGAAGAATCTCCATTTAATTATCAACGTTAGAAGTTCTGGACTTCATTTTATTAAGGGAGGTATATTGAGTCCATTGTCTCTTAATTGCAACTAAGAAGTCCAGCAAATTCTGATAAACCAAACATTTTTTTGTTGTTCAATTATTGTTAAAAACTGACTTAATATGAATTCATTTGGCAGCAAAGTCTGACCTAAAGGGATGTGAAACTACTTATAGTCTTAATGTAATCATAAAAGTGTTTCTATTTTTTTGTTTTGTCAGAGAAACATTTATGTGTTTGATTATAGAGTCATCCCTCAGGTGCATTTACTAAATATTATGCACCCCATATTACTTTTTTAAATCTGAAAATTTTAAAATTATCAGGCATATCCCTTCTCCTAGAGTTGTGGGTAAAGGATTGTAGATTTATATTTTCTTTCAGAGATGAGTAAAGGCTTTTGAACAAGATAGGTGGGAGTTCAGTTTTGAGGATGCATAGAATCTTATTTTGCTTCCCAGCTGGAGGTAGTATTATCCCCTGTATTAGTTTGCTAGGACTGATATAGTAAATGCCACTGACTGGGTGGCCTAAACAACAGGAAAATTTGAAAAAATATTTTTATTTATTTCAGAGAGGAAGGAAGAGGGAGAAAGAGATAGAAGCATCAATGATGAGAGAGAATCATTAGTTGGCTGCCTCCTGCATGCCCCCTACTGGGGATTGAGCCTGCAACCCAGGCATGTGCCCTGACCGGGAATTGAACCGTGACCTCTTGGTTCATAGGTCAATGCTCAACCACTGAGCCATGCTGTCTGGGCCAGAAATTTTTTTTTTAATGAAAATTCTGGAGGTTAGAAAACCAAGATCAAGGTGTCGGCATTTTTGGTTTCTCTTGAGGCTTCTTCTTGTCTTGCAGAAGGCTGCCTCCTTGCTGTGTCCTCCCATGGTCTTTCCTCTGTCTGTGTATGCCCCTCATGTTTGTGCATGCCCCTGGTGTCTCTGTGTGTCCAACTGTTCTCTTCCTGAAAGGACACTGGTCAGATTGGATTAGGGCCCACTCAAATAGCCTCATTTTAACTCAATCTTTAAAGGCCCTATCTCCAAATAGTCTCACTCTGAAGTGCTGGGATTAGGGCTTCAACATATGAATTTTAGAGGGACACAATTGAAAACATGTGAATGTATTTTTTAGAGGTTCTAATGACTGTTGAGTGTTACTCTCACTTAATGGATAGGGGCCAGAGCTGCTAGTCTGTAGTGTAAGAGTGAGCCCTGCATGATAAAGAATGGTCTGCCCTGAAGGCCAATAATTCCTCTGGTGTGAAATCCGGAGGGAGCATCCAAAGGACTTGGAACAGTCCCGGGCATGGGGTTTGTCATGATGGTTCATCTTTGATGGAAAGTTGAGGCCTGGCGATCTTTAGGTAATGAATGTTCTCTTCTTAAACCAACTTCCCACTCTCCCTCTTGACTCACTTTTCAGTTAGTTCCCTCAGGCAGCATTCCTGGACTCTGTGAAGCAGATGTAATAAAAAAATAGATTTAAGTGCATGAGGTTTGCATCGGAGTTCTGGCTCCTCAGTCTCTAGGAAAATTGAGAAATTTACACTTTCGATGTTTCCCCAACTCACCTTAGACTCTTTGACTAAAATAACACCCCCTTTTAAAAATAAATCCTGCCTTGCCTCCAGGCTTACAGTGGTATGAAATAAAATTGCATGCAGAGCTGAGACAAGAACTCAAACAACCAGGGCACAAATTAATACCCAGAAATGTGCCTCTGGCAGGTATGGGCTCTTCCTGGAACGGCCTGTGGTTCCAGCACGTCCCCTCTTCTTTCCCACTGGGCCCCTTGCTCCTTCCTGCTCTTTGGTAAACATGAAGGGAGTGGGGATATTCAGTCCCTTTCATGTTTAGAACATTGAAATGCTTTCCAAACATCATCATATTCATTAGAGCCGCCTTCGGTTGTTAATGACATTATAAACCAGTGCCGCACACAGATGTTAAGAATAACTACAAAATGTATCTGTTTCACAGGCATTCACTGCCCAGACAGTACTCCATTTATGTTTTCTTGAGTCATGCTGCATTATTCAGTCTTCTTTTTACAATTTTGACATCCAGGAGAAACAAAAACTGTAACAATTGCCACTACAATATAAAAATAAAAATGAATAATTCAGAACGCCTGTCTTATTTTCCTCCCCCTGTCTGACTGACTGATCCGACGTTGATTTCCATTTCACAGTGCTCAGTAAGGCAAGCAGAGGAGAATTTTCAGGTATAGAAATAAAGACATGGAGCATTTTAGTTGTTTGCCCCAGAAGAACCCATTCCTGAGCTGCCAGAAACTCTTGGACTGACTTTAATTCACTTTGCTTATATATGTGGGCTCTACTTACTCTCTATCCATCATCACATTATTCTGAGGAGGCTAAAAAACCACAGTCATTTTTCTAATCAGCAGTTTTTGAAGCCCCCTTTATTATTATTTTTCCTCAACAATTTAACCAGCAACTGTAGCTTCAGGTTCTTCTCAGGTCTAATGCTATTGTGCATTTGTGCATTACATATGTGGTAGGGTCAACATCCCGAATTCATTCTATTTGAAAGCAGGAATGGGATTCTGAGGGTCCTAACAGCAATTCCCTGGCTGCACCAGGAGCCTTTCTGATACACCCTGTCAAATTCTTGGGCATCTCTTGGCTAACAGGCTTCCTGACCTTTCGCTTGCTCCCAGTCAGTGGGCATGGCTCCAGCTTGGCTCGAGTGTACGATGCAGAGCCAGTTCAAGTGCACCACTGGCTGGCTGTCACTCATCCCCTTGGAGGGATTTGAGAAAGAGGCACTGAGGATACAAAGCTTGCTAAATAACCCACGCTTCCTTCAGTTGGAATTTTCTACCTGATTTGAGTCCATTTCCAAACTTTTATTCTACTTTCAAAATCATGACCAAGGATTGGAAATTGATAGAATTTTTTTTTTTTTACCAAACCTCCAATTGGCCATCAATGATAAGGATGAGGGAAGAACTTCTTGTACATTCTAATGGTTAATTAAATTCTTCATATTTGTATAATGGCATTCCAGGAAGACAAAAGAGGATAAAAGAATCCATGCATGGGATTAGTAGGCTCATCTCTTTAATATACTACGTGGCAAGGTTTTTATTTTTGCAATTTCAAGTTTAGGGTTTGGGGCCTTTATATTTTTATTTTTCTCTATATCCACCACCTGTCTCCCACCCCCAATCAAAGAAGAACAAACATCTGATTTTATCCCCCCTTCTTTCCAGGACATTAATGTATATTAATATAAACAGGCAAAAGCCTGGTTAGGGCCCCACTTTCTTGACATACCCTTTAATCATTTGTGAGGGGTGGGGGCATGTGATGTGGAGGTGGGTGTGAGAGTGAAAAAGGGAGAGATGCTTCAGTTTCAGAGGGCCTGGAGGCAGTCACAGAGAGCTGTTTCCATGGCAGTGCTATGGAAACCAGGTTCTGCTGCTCACTCTTTCCCAGAGTAGAATTTCCATGCTTTGTATAGCATGGGCTCTCAAAAAGCCTGCTGGTGTTTTATATGAACTAGGACTTTATTGTCGTGACCTCATTGTAACCTATCATCCTGGCCTCTTATAAGTGGGAGGAAATGGAAAAAAAAATAGGAACCTACTTCAAAACCCTGGTAGAAACTCTAAACCTTAAATCTTTCTGTGCATTTTCCAGTAGGATGGAGAGAGAAATTAGTTTTACTGTATATCAATTGTCATTTCCATATGTATCCATTTTTCTGGGTTTCATTTCATAGCATTGTCAAATCCCATAGTATTAAAGATGCCAGCTTCTTTTACCATTTTTTCCTCCATAATCTGTAGGACTAAGGGTACAGCAACTGACCTTTAAGGGACCAGACAGCTCTTATATTAAGAACACATGGTGGTCTTATCCTTCATATGACTTGTATGTGTGTGCTGATTATCACAAATGGTGAGCAGATGGAAGACCGTGGATGATGATTCTTCACTCTGCAAACACCTCTCGAGTATGTGCACTCCTGGCAGCGGGTTTGTGGCATCATTTCATACATGGAGAACTTCAGTGTGTGTGTGTGTGTGTGTGTGTGTGTGTGTGTGTGTGTTTGCATGTGAGTTGGGTTTCCTGACATAGGTTGTTGATTTATACTTTCAATTATCACCTGCTTGTGTTCGTTTAATGGAAAGATTATTGTGTAAGGAATGACGTCAAATGAAGCCCATGAATCCAAGTAGCAAAGAAAAAATGCTAACATCTACAGACCATTTTTAGAAGGGGAGACAGAAAATACACGACTATTTTAAACCACCTTTCTGCTTCAAAGACAGGCATAGTGGACTTTAATGAACACCACCCGGCAAGGTGGTTTGCAATGAGAGCTTGTTTTGTTAGACTTTTAAAAAAAGGCTTTTTTTGTTTGTTTGTTTGCTTTACTTCTCCAGCTCTCAGATTACACAGAAACATTCTCAAAGGCTCATTACTAGACTGAATACGTCTTTTCTACAACATCTTTAAATTTTTCTAGTACATATCCCCAAATCTCCCTTCTCTAATGACTCCTCTTCCCTCCTAATAAACAATCCACCCTTAATCATTTTTAATCATTTTCTGCTCAAGGAATTTGTGAATCTCTGGATACTCAGTGTTTGTTTTATTCTTATGGTGTCAGAAGTTTATATATATATTTCTCTGTTCTGTATGGTGCCTAATATTAGATCAGTGCTGAAATATTCTTGTCATGTGTTTTTTGTTTGAGAGATTTTTGCTTTGTGGTTTAACATCAGTATCACTATATTTGCTCATTGATCTGAGGAACGGTACCTTGAGTAATGCTTAAATATTTGCTGCCCACCTAACGTTATCCCTCATTTATTCAACCAATATTCGTTCATTTGTTTGTTCACTCATTCATCCTTTCTCATTCACTCAACCACAGCTGGCTTTGCTGTGCATAGCATTGTGCCATGTATCAGTCATACCAAAGAAGCCGAAGATACCTTATATCAAGCTGAACCATATGAGGTTTCTGATAGTCTAGTACTGTGTTTGACCTGGAAAAGGGCAAGTTTATATACTTTAACCTAAGATAAAGGTACAGTATAAAAAGAGTAAAAAAAACAAGACTGACATTTAAAAATAGACTTACAAAAAAAAATCAAAGAGGTGAAGGTTAACAGAAGAGTTGAAAATAATGTTCAGAGACAGGAGGAACTAAAAAATAAGAGTCCTGACCTTCTCAGTTTGTCACATGTGGCTATTTCAATTGCGATTAGTTAAAATTAAATAAAATTAAAAATTCAATTCCTTAGAAATATGAGCCATGTTTTGAGTGCTCAATAGTCACATGTGGCTAGTGTTTATCATACTGGACAGCACAGATAGAGAACATTCCTGTCATCACCAAAAATTCTATTGAACAGTGCTGCAAGGCAGAGAGGAAATTGATCATGGAAGAAAAAAAGAGATTGAGAGAACTTAAACTTCCTTAGGAATTAATATCTGTAATGATAGGGAAAAGGTTTGGTGACTTGGGGGAGGCTCTGGTTATTCACTGAAATTCATTAGTTCTCTTCTTAGGTATTAAGCCTTGTGGCTGTTACATAACTGTTAGTGGCCCCAGTGAAATTGGTCACAAATCCCAGAAGATATAAAATGGCTGAGATGGCCAGCAAGGAGAGAATTACTACAAGGCAAGTGTTTTCTTTAATATGATGCTTATTTTATATGGCTAAATGTAACATTGGTGGTCTGGCTTGGCTCTTGTCTCTCCTTATTGTCCCTCTAGCTGAGAGTTAGTGCACACCGAGGAATGCGCAGAAAAGGAAAGCTGTCATTTGCAATCATCTTTTGAAAGAGTTTTGTACTTTAGGCATTAAGTTTCTAAATCTAAACACTTCCCAGGGTGCCTAGAAACTCAAATGTTTGATCCCAGCTCTGTATCTTGGCTGTCTCCTTTCTTGTGATATTTATCTGTGGTAGGTTTCTTATTTAATCTGAAAAGAACCATTTTGCGGAATCCTCAAATGGTGACACATTCCATCATTTTCGACTCTGAGTCAACTGATAGTGCATGAGAACACACGTAGACAGAAGCAAAAACACTGTCAACCTTGTCATTTTCAAATATCCCCAAAGGTGAGGCTGTACCACTTAATTAGAGCAAGGCTGAGAAAAAACAGAAAACATCTTCAGAAGATGTCGTTACCTGTTCTATGAAATTAGACACACTTTTACTAAATTGGATGTAATCACATCAAAAAAGGAATATAACCCTAGCCAGTTTTTCTCAGTGGATAGAGCATCAGCCTGCAGACCAAAGGGTCCTAGGTTTGATTCCGGTCAAGGGCACATGCCTTGGTTGTGGGCTCCTCTCTAGCCTGGGCCCTGGTCGTGCTCAGGCAGGAGGCAACCAATGGATGTGTTTCTCTCACATTGACGTTTCTCTCTTCCTTTCTCTCTCTCTTCTATTCTCCCTAAAAGTCTATGGAAAAATATCCTCGGTTGAGGATTAACTTAAAAGAAAAAAAGAAATATATTTGGCCAGTATGGCATGGCTCAGTGGTTGAGCGCTTCGACCTATGAACCAGGAGGTCATGGTTGATTCCCAGGCAATTCCCGATCAGGGCACATGCCTGGGTTGTTTGCTCGATCCCCAGTGTGGGGCATGCAGGAGGCAGCTGATCAATGCTTCTTTTTTATCTTTGACTAGAGGCCCAATGCACGAAGATTTGTGTAAGAATAGACCTTCCTTCCCCTGGCTGCTGGCCTTGGTTTCCCTTCAGCACCCAGGACCCGGGCCTTTGCTCTGGCTGCCGCCTCCCGCCTTCGCTCCGGGGCCGGGCACCACCTCCTGCCTTCGCTCTGGGGCCGGGAGCCATCATCTTTGTCGTGTTAATTTGCATATTCCCTCCTTTTTGGCTATGGGCGCTGCCATCTTTGTTGCGAAGTGATGGTCAATTTGCATATCCTGTCTTTATTAGATAGGATGTTTCTATCTCTCTCTGCCTCTCTGAAATCAATGAAAAAAATATTTTTAAAAAAGCAATACATTCCCTGACAGGTTTGGCTCAGTGGATAGAGCGTTGGCCTGCAGACTGAAGGATCCTGGGTTCAATTCCAGTCAAGAGCATGCACCTTGGTTGTGGGTGCATCCCCAGTAGGGGGTGTGCAGGAGGCAGCTGATTAATGTTTCTCTCTCATAGATGTTTCTAACTCTCTATCCCTCTCCCTTCCTCTCTGTAAAAAACCAATAAAATATATGTTTTAAAAAAGCAATACATTCTAAATTCTTTACTCCATTTACTGTATACCTTATTAAATAAATTGGCATTTTGGAGTTAGGCAGGTTTGGGTCTAAGTCTTATATATGACCTCTGGTAAGTGCCTTATTCTTTCTGACTTTCAGTTTCCTCATTTGTTATGGAACCTTGTAGAGTGGTCATTAGAATGAAGTAAGAATATGTGTAAAGCACTAGAAAATAATAGGTTCTATTTAATTTTAGCTATTCTTATTACTCTTATTTTGTTGCTGCTGTTGTTGTTGTTATTGCTGCCACCAAACTTTTTGTCCTCACCCAATTTCCAATTCCTGATACCCAGAGTCCCAGGAATGTAGTAATGTTTGGGATCTACAACATTCTCACATGCTTGTTTTGCCATCTGGTTCTCATTTTTGCCCACTCTTATTCTATCCTTATATCATAATTCTTATATTCAGTATTCAAATGGATGACTCTTTAAATAGCTTTATTGCTTGGTTTTTACTTTTCTTGATTTCCAGTTTTACATAAAATTTCCCCAAACTTCTCAATTGCTTATCTCATAGTCTGGATTCCAGTTTTCCATGCTTCAAGAAATGCCTTTATTAATCTCCACCATGGTCACTTTCAGGGCAAGCACATTATCTTTCCATGTCTAATGCAAATGGGTTAATGGTTTTAAATACCAAGTGTCCATGATGGACACCTTGATCAGCATATCTATCTTACTATTAATTTCCTTAGTTTGCTTCCTCACTTCCATTTCTTTCAGACAGTGTGATTTAATCTCTTGCAGCTGCTGCAGATTTAATAGAGAAAACACAGAATTCTTTATTTTATTGGCACTTTTTATTTGTTGGATTCTATACTCTTCTTTTATTGAATGCAAACCATTGTAGAAGAATTTTGCTCATGGAAAATGTGCTAAGTTGAAATAGATTTAGTAGCATGTAAAAAGGGGAAAAGTGAAAAAGAAAAGATATGTACAGATAATAATAGAGCTTGGGAAGAGTAAGTAGAGGGAAATGCAATATAATAGATGAATAAAATTCATTCAATACAAGTGCCTGACCCCAGAGATTATTTCAGTCATCATTTTGCTAAGAATTTTGTTCCCACATAGAAGAAAAGAATGCTAACATTGTCTTGTAATTTCTTCTGCTGAGCAGACCTCTCAAAATGGTGCTACAGTGTCTTGCACACAGTTTGAGGCTTAGCAACTATTTGTTGAATTGGTATTTATGGTTGGACAGGTTGATTAACTGAAAAATTTAACTCTGACTATGAATACCACTGTATCTTAAGAGTCACAAGACATACTTGCTTTTTTCTGTTAAGACTTCTATAAAACAGTGGCCATGACTCATGGAGTTCTTAAAGAATCTAAAGAACGCTGTATATCCTGTATTCAGAAAAGTACCCACATACCAAATTCTGCACCCAGTTTTAGGAAATTCATGGATCCCTTTGAGGCTCATTCATGAATCCCAGGTTTAGCACCCCCACTCCATCCTATATAATAAAAGGCTAATATGCAAATCAACTGAACAGTGGAACAACCAGTCACTATGACGTGTACTGACTACCAGGGGGCAGATGCTCAATGCAGGAGTTGTCCCCTGGTGGTTAGTGTGCTCCTGCAGGGGAGTGCCACTCAGCCAGAAGCCCTGAGCCAGGCTCACAGCTGGCGAGCGCAGCTGCGGTGGTGGGAGCCTCTCCCACCTTCGCAGCAACGCTAAGGATGTCTGACTGACAGCTTAGGCCTGCTCCCTGAGTGGGCCTAAGCTGTCAGTCAGACATCCCCCAAGGGTTCCCAGACTGCGAGAGAGCGCAGGCCGGGCTGAGGGACCCCCCCTCCCAAGTGCACGAATTTCGTGCACTGGGCCTCTAGTATTTATATATTTTCCTTGATGGTCTTCCCACCTTTTCTCCATTCAAAGATGACCTCAGTGCCTGATTCCAAACCAGAAGTCTTAGTGTCATTATCCACTCTCTGCCCTCCAGGCAGGCTAGTGTTCTAGTTCCCAGATCTTGCAGCTTCACATATTTTATGAAGGAAAATGCCTGTTGTAGCACTCAGGTAAGTAATATTGTCTAGAACAGGGGTCCTCAAACTACGGCCCGCGGGCCACATGCAAATGCAAAATATTGTATTTGTTCCCGTTTTGTTTTTTCACTTCAAAATAAGATATGTGCAGTGTGCATAGGAATTTGTTCATAGTTTTTTTTTAAACTATAGTTCGGCCCTCCAACGGTCTGAGGGACAGTGAACTGGCCCCCTGTTTAAAAAGTTTGAGGACCCCTGGTCTAGAATGTCATTGTGCAGGCATAGGGAGACTCTTTCTTGATGTTTCTGTAGCAATATTGACCATATTTTTTTTTAAAGAACTGGGTTATCTGTAAATGGGAGTGGGGCAACAGGGAGGATTTGGTTTTTATACTGCCAGCTCTATTTTTCTTCTACATATTCCTCATTATCTCCTTCCCTAGTTATACATGTCCAATTTCCATTTACTGAAGTTAGGCCACTGTTTTTGGCACATTACTGTAGCTGGCAATGGCTAATGATTATATAAATAAATCTTACTGCTGGATCTGATAAATTACCCTACTCAGTGTGACAGATAGCTAATGTTTTGTTGCCCACTGGTACCTTAATCCAGTTTATATAGTCAGACTTCCCTACACATCAGGAGACTGTTATTTGTGGAAATGTTTTAGGGGTTCTGGGAAGGAGGAGAAGACAGACTTTCTCATACAGTATGAGCAAATGGCCAAGAATTTGGATATATTGGCACCTCAGAAAAAGAGTATTATTTTTTGTTCCTCTGATTTCATCTGGTAGTTGGAACAATCAATATTTTTGAGTGTTTACTGTGTGCCAGCCACTGTACAAGAAATTAGGAAAATAAAAACTCTTAATAAAGCCACAGAATTTGCCTTTCCGGTTCTTATAGCCAAGAATGGGATAAAGACATACAAACGGATTGTTTATTTAGTAGTAATGAGGATTATTTCATTTCCCAAGGGCCAGTGTGAAGGGAGGCAGGCTGCTGGAAAAGTATGCAGGCTCCACACTCCAATAAGAAAACCCTCTAGAATGACCATATGTTCATTCAACTATAATTATTCAACAAATATGTACTGAGTGCCCATTGTAGGCTACACCTTGGGGCTACTGACTGGACAATACCGAATTGATGAAACTTACATTTTCATGAGGGGGACAGACAGAAAACAGACAACACAACAGTATAATCTGTGACAGGATTAAGTATTATGAAGAAATTAAAGCAAGGTAGAGGATAAAGAATAATGGAGGATGGGGAGGGAATTCATTTAGAGAAGATGGGTAAGGAAGGTCTCTTTGAAGAGATGGCATTTGAGCAAAGACCTCAGAAGTGAGAAGAAATGAGGAGCTTTCTAAGTTAAGAGAAACCCTGAAGTGGGAATGAGTTTGGCAGTTGGAAAAAGACTGAGAAGACCTCTTGGCTAGAGCAAAGCAGGGGAGGGGTTAGGGGATAAGGTCAGGGAGATAGGCTGGGCCCACAGACCAGATCAAAAAGCCTGGATCATGTTCTAAGTGTGCAGAGAAAGAAGTGGAGGGCTTTATGTTGTTAAAAGAGTACTCTGAGTGCTGGATGAATACTAGGTGGTGAAGGTGGGGGCACAAACAGTAGAATAGATGGCCAAATTAGGCAAATTCACTCATTGATTCAGGATTCCTGTAGTATGACTACATCATAACTGATCCCTTGTGTTTGAGGTTTCAACTGCTAGTGGGTCTTGCTTATTTCTCTCTTCTTTCTCTCCTTAAACCCTTTTTAAACAAACCTTTATGGTGACCAACTAAGGTGGCTGATATTTTACCTTATGAACTCTTTCTTCATCTTTGGCACGTGGTTCCCTCTAAAATTAGGATTTTAGGATTTTGAGTAATAATTGTCACTATTTTAAAATATCTTCTATATAACCAGATGCCAGGCATATATTATTATCTGTTTTAACCCTTACAAAAACTCTGTAATGAAATTATTATTACTCTTATTTGACAAATGAGGACACTAAAGTTCAGAGAGATGAAGTGCCTCAGTCATGGCCACACACTAGTACGTGGTTGCTGGGAATTGATCATAACCCTCTTGGCCTCAAATCTCATGGTCTTTCTACCACATCATGCTGTGTCTTAGAGTTGAAGGACATGAGGAGCATGTTTGGGAAAGTTAGGAAATTGGTTTTTCTGAGACTGGTGTTATTCAAGAGCAGTTGTTCTCAATGGAGGGTGACTTTGTATCTAGGCAACATTTGGAAACATCTGGTGACATTTTTGGTTGTTACAAGTTGGGGTAGGGAGTGCTACTGGCATCTTGTGGGTAGAAGCCAGGGATACTGCTTAGCATCTACAGTCCACAGGACAGCCCCCAGATGAATGAATGAATGATCTTGCCCAAAATGCCAGCAGTGCCAAGAGTCAGAAATCCTGTTCTAGAGTTATTTTCCTGCATTTCTGATCTGTCCATAACTTTAATTAGTATACATCTCCTAGGTCATCAATCATCACTCAAATTATATATATATACTTTTGCTTTGTTCTAAGGAGAAATTAGGATCCAACTAAAAAAGAAAGACTTCTGTTGTCAAGTTTTTTTTTTTTTGGACAGTGAATTGTTGTCTCCTAGCACCATTTTATCTACTGGCTGATGGTAGCCTAGGCTCTGATTCCAGTCTAGTGGAATTCTGGCTTCTGCACTGAACTACCACACTGCTTCCTGCTGGGCTTCCTTTGGAGCGGGGTAGGTCAGGATATCAGCACTGGAAAAAGCCTTCTACCAGAATGTTGTGGGAATTGGGAGCAGGTCAACCCGAACTCCCCCATGCTACCAAACTCAAAGTGAGCCCAACAGCTCTGAGATTTGGAACATGGTCTACTAAGCAAATAGTCTCCTACCAGATAGCATGCCGTCAAAGTTTAAAAATGATGATGCACACTGATAGGAGGACAGACTGTCCCCATGCTCCTCCCCCAAAAGTGCACATACAATCTTTATGGCTTTCTCAATCTAGACACTACCATAGTTACGAGCTGCTACAGTGTATGGTCCTACATAAGTAGCAAGTTCTCCACACATTTAGCTTTACCGTATATAAAGTCATCCATAGGCATTATTTGTCTCACTGGGTCAAGAGGCTCATTAAATACTTAAAAGATAAAATATTATACATTATTTTTTCTGCTTCATAATCTTCCTATCAGAATGATATTATTGCAATTAGCTAGTTATTAATAATAGAAAAGGAACAAAGGAAAGGCCAGACATCATAGACAGACATGTCATTTGGGCAGTTGCACCAGAAAGCTGTAATTTTGTATTCCCCAGGGAATCATATAGGAAAGATAGACATATGTCCAGTAAAGTTGGGGCGACATAGGGGAGGTACTAGCCTGTGAATCACACCTGGGAGCAGAGATGGTCGGCCAGAATGGGCGTGGCCACTGCAAGCACTGGAACATCTGGGAATACATAATCCCCTAAAGTTTGGAGTTTGAGGTCTTGGGCTTTTGTGCTTGACTCTCGGTTTATGGGGCTCCTTTGCTCCTGCTTTCTTGCATTCGTCCCTATGGACCCCACATGCAATGGACTAATGGACTGTAGTGGGGAAACACAAGCTAAGTTAGCTATGCTGGACTGGAACCACCTCCAACATGGAAAGGAAACTAGACACTGGCTCTGCTTAGCTCTACTGAAACGCCAGCTGCACTTTTTTTTTTTTTTTATAACTGGACTAAGGGAAATGGGACTGGAAACCCAGGGCTGTAATTCCATGGAAATAAAACTTTCCACCATGTCATCCTCCCATGGGGGCCTCCAGAAATGCTTACTCCAGCAATACCCTAAGAACCCCACTTCCATGAGCAACCAAGGGAGACGAGCCCGTCTCCTACCCTGTAATAAGAGGAGCAGTCAACCACTGGGTGAATTGGTGGAAGCCCTTATTCCATGGCTGTCTTTCTCTGGGAGGACATGGGTGAGGAAGCAGGCTGGGGGTCCTCGGCTTGATGCCTTGTTTCAGGTGCCTCTTGGCATCTTTACTTTCCCTCTGACTTGCCTGACTACAAAAAAAAAAAAGAAAAAAAGAAGCCTTCTGCTTAATAAACGTCTGCTTGTAATATTCTGAAACAAGGAGGCTAATCAAAGGCCCTGTTCTGCAGAACAGGGACGCTAAATGACAAGATTAATTTCCGTAATCAAGCAGCTTAATTTAGACGTTTGGACATTTTCCCCCCTCTGTGTTGCTGATTGAAATTGAGGCAAATTTTGCTGTGGTGAGACTCTATCCTGGCCTAGGAAAGCTTACTTACTGGGGCTAGAAGAGGGGAGGCAAGGTGACTGTGGTCAGAGAGGAGATGAGGGCACCTTTAGCACATTTAAGTGACAGGCCTATATTGCTCAAATTAGAGTTTGAACTGAATATTTTTAGATCTTTAATAACATATGATAATGACCGGAATGCTTATTGTTTCTTAGTAAAGCAAACACCTCACAATGGGGATTCAAGCATCTTTTTTTTCTCTTGTGCTGTAGTTAGCATTGAAAAGTATTACTTTCCTTTTAAAAAAATATATTTTTATTGATCTTAGAGAGGGAGGAAGGGGGAGAGAGATAGAAACATCAATGATGAGAGAGCATCATTGATCGGCTGCCTCCTGCATGCCTCACACTGGGGATCGAGTCTGCAACCCAGGTATGTGCCCTGACTGGGAATTGAACTATGACCTCCTGGTTCATAGGTCAATGCTCAACCACTGACCCACCCTGGCCGAGCAGGAGAGTATTACTTTCAAGGAAGAAAAAAAAATGCACCAATCCTGTATTTTGGGGTAGCTATTTGGAATTCTTACCTTTAGGCTTTTCTAGATCCAATCTTGTTTAGGTTATGAGGTTATTATATGCTGATCTATGAGCCTGGTTTCTGGTGGTAAATGTGGCCAGGTGGGCAAATCTGTGGGCAAGAAGCTAAATTAGCTGTGGATTTAACATCGACATTGCCTTTAATCCTCTGTGAGTCGTTGAATCTTTCTAGGCTTCAGTTTCTTAATCGTAAAATAAAGATGCTAATACTGATCTGCCTCACAGAAGAATAGCTAACAAATGTATATAATGCTCTTCCCAAACACAAAGTACTAAATAAATACTAAAAGGTGAGATCAATTGACTCCTAAATAACATGTATATAGGGAAAATAAAATCAAGGCCAGAAGAGACTGAAACTCACCTCAAGAAGCAAGGCTGTGTGTGTTGGGGATAAGAGAGGGGGAATCTTAACGCCCTGTAAACCCATGAACACTAGCTTAGCACAGTGAGGTGCTCATGGATGGAGACACTGCTGTGCACTGAGCTCTAGCCTTTATGACCAGTATTTTAGAGGAACGTGATTGGGTTCATTTGTTTATTCATTTAAAAATTTTTACTGAGTGCCTATTATGAGCAAGGCATTATTGCTTCAAGACACTGTACAAGACCTCATGGAGTTGAGAACTTATTGAAGGCGATAAGAACTATCCAAGAGTATATATGTAAGTCTCTAGGAGAAACACTGTAGGTGCTGTGAAACTAAGTGTTATATATGAATGCAGGGGGAAGTGTTAATTAGTGTGATTGGAGAAAGCACGCTGAAGGAGGTGGTATTTGAATTCCAGGGGTTTCCATTGGTAAGGGCAAAGGCAAGGAGGAGGCCAGTCTAGGTGGAGGGACCAGCATGACCAAATATGAAGTGTAATCATTTTCAAGAATGAGGAGTTCAGATGTCTTTCTTTGAGTTTGTGTTGAAGGGTGGAAGAGAAAGGACTAAAAAATAGGTGGGAGTAGATTGTGGAAAACGCTACCTGATTGTGGAGAGCTTTAAAGGCATAAGCATATATAAAAGTAAAAAGTTTAGGAATAATAACCCCAAACTCTAACAAAGCACTGATTTTCCTGGGATGTGATAACAGCAGAGAGTGAAAATCTATTTAATAAAATCTAAGTAATGCACAGTATAGGTTGGACAGAATAGGCTATTGAGAATTAAAGCAGCATTTAAGATGTCGTATCCTATATAATAAAAGGCTAATATGCAAATTGACCGAATGGTGGAATGACTAGTCTCTATGATGCGCACTGACCACCAGGGGGAAGACCCTCAATGTAGGAGCTGCCCCCTGGTGGTCAGTGTGCTTCCACAGGGGGAGCGCTGCTCAGCCAGAAGTCCTGAGCCAGGCTCATGACTGGTGAGTGCAGTGGTGGTGGTGGGAGCCTCTCCCGCCTCCGCAGAAGTGCTAAGGATGTCTGACGGCTTAGGCCCGCTCTCCATGCCCCTGTTCCCCTGTCAGCTCCCCTGAGGGCTCATGGACTGTGAGAGGGTGCAGGCCGGGCTGAGGGACCTCCCCAAGTGCACGAATTTCATGCACTGAGCCTCTAGTCTAAATATAATATGTCTCTAATAAAAAACAATCTGAAGAAACTATAAGATACAGTGAGATTAGAAAGAAGAGGCAGAAGTTTGACAGGTTCATACTTGAATGCATGTTCCAGTAAAAAGATATAATTTGCAGGTTCAGAGAAAGAAGAAAATGGGTAAATAATGAATAAAGCACTTAGTGAAATGACAGTTCGTATTGAGCACAATGTAATTCCGTGTACTGTACTTTACACAGACGCAGAGGGCATAAATGACTGGTTGGGACAAACGTAACTGTCGGTTCACAAGCAGCAAGGCAAAGGCCCATCTGGCTTTACTTTTTCCCTCAGTTGAGACTTGGCAGAGGGTAATCCTGTGTGAATTGTTGTTCCCATATGAGTGTGTCTTCATTTTTGGCTCCCCGGTGTCCCTACCCCCTTCCTCTCTCATTAGGTTTTAGGTGCTTTACTGTGTACTCAGATACAGAGTGAAAGAAATGTTTAAAAGTATTTTTGTACCTGTTCACAATCTCTCAAGTTTTATTTCAATTTTTGCATTGGTTCAAAAATATTTTGGTTTGGTTTATAAATGAAGAATTTATTTATTTATTTATTTATTTATTTATTTATTTACTTAATCTTTATTGTTGGAAGTATTACATGTGTTCCCCATTTTCCCCCATTAACCTCTTCCAGCCCGCCTCTACCCTCACTCCAGGTCTTCACCACCCTATTGTCTGTGTCCATGGGTTATGCATATATGCATACAAGTTCTTTGGTTGATCTCTTCCCACCCACCCACCCACCCTCCACCCTCCCCTGCCTTCCTTTTTTTTTTTTTAAATAGCATAATAAGATTGATAAAAAAAAGTCTAATTTTAGAGAACAGGCACATTATGGACTAGACCAGTGGTCGGCAAACTCATTAGTCAACAGAGCCAAATATCAACAGTAAAACGATTGAAATTTCTTTTGAGAGCCAAATTTTTTAAACTTAAACTATATAGGTAGGTACATTGTTATTAACTTAATTAGGGTACTCCTAAGGCTTAGGAAGAGCCACACTCAAGGGGCCAAAAAGTAGCATGTGGCTCGAGAGCCGCAGTTTGCCAACCACGGGACTAGACAATAGGGAGGGTTACAGGGGTTTGGGAAATGGTTTCTAATCTCAATTTAGCTAGTTACTAGTGTTTTGGACAAGGCGAGCCAGTTAATCTATCATCCTCTGCAAGAACATGACAATTAGAGATGGTGTATGAACAGAGCCCAACCAGCCCCATGTCTAGCACAGGACATGCACCTTATTTTCTTCTGAAATTAAGTGCAACTTTAATTGTTTTTTATTATAAAAGCAATGCATGCACAGCAGTGAAAAATTGGAAGAGAAGGGAAAAATTAAAACAGACATCATCTCTCCAGATAGTAGCACTATAAACATCTCTCAATGTGTGTTATGTGAAATAAAAATGAGGTCACACTATGCATATTGTTTTGTATCCAGTCTTTTCTGTTTATTAATATAAAATGATCATTCTTTCCTGTCAACACATCCCTCTACATCATTTCTAAATTACGGCTATGTAGAATTCTTAATTTAATTCCCTATTCAACATTTTACATTATTTTCAAATTGAAGGATTTTACAAATAATACAATGATGGGTATCCTTGCAGATAAATCCTCTTGTCTATCCTTAATTATTTCTTTAGTATAAATTTGTAGAACTGGATTTACTTGGTCAAATAATATCAGCATATATTTTTTTTACTTTGGATATATATTATCAAATTGATCTCTAGAAATTTTAAACTAGTACCTGTGCTTGTATATGTATGTATGTATGAAGAGTATCCATTGCTCTGATTTCTGCAATGAAGAAAACATTTGGGCATATTTAAGAAGGTAAAATGTTATTGTTTAAATTTCTATTTTGTTGATTTATTAGTGAAGTTGAACTTTTAAAATATGCTTTCTAGCCACTTGATTTTTAGTTTGCTTTTTTGAATTGTCTGTTATTCTGATAGGTACGTTCAAATGGCAGCTTTTTTGCCCTCCCTGTGTCTGTCTTCATGATTTTGATTTCAAGTATTATTCTTTGTTTACATGTTTGTGTTTTCAGCTAGACTTCAAGCTCTTTCAGGGCAGCATCATCTCTTATTTTTTTTCTGTCCTGAGCACCCAGTCTAAGCAGGGCTCAGTAAGCATCTAGTAGGCATTAGTGAATAGATGGGTCAAGCAAATGGAAGGGCAGATGGAACTATATGAAACTGAGCTGAGCCCTCCCTGTATGGTCACCCAGACTCAGCAGAGTCAGCAAGTGTAGGTAACAGGTCTTGTCTAAGCCATGCTCCTGAGCAGAGCTCAGAGCTGCTTCCAGGACCAAAGGCTTTCTCTGACAAAAAGTAAATGACATATAAGATAAAGAGGACAGGAATTCTGATAATGGGCAGAGTGGTCAGTACAGGTTCAGGGGGAGGTCGAATGAGGGACAACTTGTCATCAGGGCTACTTTTCCTTTGTTTTGTCAATGTTTTACCTGTATGATACCTTCAAATTGTTATATCTGATTTCCTCATTGATAATCTCACCCAGAAGGAACTCTTTGGAGTATAAAGGGTCTGTGCTGTATTTATAATTGAAAAGGTCATTTTCATTTGGCCAAGACCATTTGTTTTCATGTTGGATGGTGGAGCTATTTCTACATGCTTCACTGGGATGTTGTCCCTTTAGTCATTTGAGGGGCTGGACCTGGTTGTGTAGTACCTCCTAGTGGTATTCACTTGGTTTCTTGCTTTCTCTCTTGGAAGTCTTTGGAGCTCCCCATATTTATAGGAAAAGTTATAGGAGTGAAAAGAAGGAAGGACATTGACGCTAGATAATGAGTCATTTATAGATTCTTATAGAGTTTTGATATATGGGTCACAAATTGTGTTCTGAACATATTATGGAAGAGTGTTTTGTACAGTTTTTGTATGTTGGTAATATTTGCACAATATTATGGTGCTTAATAAATATTGACTACATTTTTATATAGAACTTAGTTCTGAATCTGTATTTGCTATCAAGCATATGTTGGCATGACAGATTTTGGTTTATTACAAATTGTATGTATTTTTTGCCAATTGTTACTTAAGTAGGGACATATAATTTTATAAATCTCCCACTTATTTTAGGCATTCAACCAGAAACAAAAGAAAAAGATCAAGTCCCTTGAGGAATGCATTCTTAATTTGTATTAACTATTAACATTTGCAGATCTACTAGAATATTCTCTTTGAGATAAATAGTATTTAGAGACCTTACCATCTTACATCATTTAATTACATATTTACATCAGAATATAACAAGTCATTTAAAATATGTCTATGCAGTACCAAGTGAATTTTTGCCACTTAATTTATTGGATCTTGTGGACTTCCAAGTCTTATGACTTATGTTCTTGGTAAATGTTTTTTGAACCCGTGACATCCAGTTTGGTCACCCATAGAAGCACAATTCATTAGGTAATAACTGTTTATTTTTTCAGTTTAAGAATGTGATGCTCAGAAATACCATGTTCGTTTCATCTTGTGATTTCTGTGCTTGTGACACCAGAGATGTTTATACCATATGGAGGCCCCAGGAGTGGGCATAGAGTGATAGTTTAGACAATTAGTGGAGATTTAAATAAACTTGTACATGAAGAAATGTCAGGACAAATATTAATAACTTTGAAGCAACTTTATTTTTATTTTTTAAAAAACCTCACCCAAAAATATGTTTTGTTTATACATTTTATTTTAGAGAGAGGAGAGAGAGAGAGAGAGAAACATCAATGTGAGAGAGAAACATCCATTGGTTACCTCCATATGTGCCCCAACCAGGGATTGAATGCACAACTAGGTATGTGCCCTGACCAGAAATCAAACTTGCAACCTTTTGGTGTACGGGGCAATACTCCAACCAACTGAGCCATCCTGCCGGGGCAACTTTGAAGCAGCTTTAGCAAAGACTGATAAAAAATGATCATATGTCTGGATAATGTGAGTCAAACTAAGGTTAACAAATACCATTGATGAAGATAGAGCTGGGATAAGAAAATGTATATTATTGTGCTCAATGAATATTGTAAATATACCATTGTACCTATAGGACTTTGACAGAAGAAGGAAAGTAGAGGCTAAAAAGGCAGCAGAAAGTGGGGTGGGTCTTCAAGGTCAAATTGAGCCCAGCTGTAGGTAAGTCATTTGGTCCTAAAGTTGTTGCAATAGTGAAATGTTCTTTAAGGGACCATAACTTGGACCTTCCACTGGGTGAAGTATTGGAGGCTGAATCGAGGAGCAAAATGGCATGCATTGGTTGGTTTGAGGGAGCTGTTTTGTGTTCCTGTTATCAGAACTCTTATATTCTGATGGTGATCTTTCATCACCATTGTATTGTTCAGTAGGGTCCCCTGGGAGAAATAAGTATTCTGGAGGTGACATCTTCCAGGCAAGCAGCAAGTTCTCAGGTCTGGCAGATTTTTGTATTAGGATCCTAACTTCCTTCCCATCCCTGCTTAGCACATTCCCCTGATGCATGCTTGTTCTAGCTCTTTCACCACGGGGTGGTGGGGGGGTGGGGATTTTTAACTTGCTTGCACCCCCTGCCATCTTTTGACAGTTAACTTTTCCAAAAAACAATCCAGGATGCTCCTGACCACCGCCCCTCCTCCTTCCCCTCTCCTCCCTTTCCTCCCTCTCTCCTGCTGATTTGTTATTATGTACTGCAGCTGCCCTAAGGATTTTAAATAGACCCATAATGGCACAGCAGCTCCTCTTGGAAGTTTAAATATAACCTTCTTGTTAATCTTGTCTGTGCAGCAACAGGACAGCACCTGGAGAAGGCAATGGGCTAGAGATGCTCTGGGTCTACCCTGAGATCACAGTTTAGCAATCTCTCAGGTGCCCTAAGATCTGAAAGCTTTTGGACTCAGCCTCATGGTGGCTATACCTCAGCCTAAGTGGATTTGGTGCTGGATTGACCGTCCCTAGAAATGTAAGCACAGTGTAATACCAGAGTGAAAGAGACTGGGCAAACCATGGCGAAAGCCTGAAATTCCTCTCCCACTCTGCCCAGGTCACTCACCCTCCCCACCCTCAGAGGCAGAATGTGTTTGGTCTTCTTTAGCTTCTGCCCTGTGTGGGAGACCTGAAGTGGGAAGGGCTAATTAGTGTCAATTACTTGAGTGGCCATGATTCTTAAGGAACAGGTGTCTAAGTCATAGGTGCTTCCAAGCACAGTATACAGGCCTCAGACAACTTCCAGGGGATGTGATGGGGTGGCTGCCCTGACCCAAGGTGATGAAGTTGTTCATGAAGGAAAGAAAGCTACAGATTCTGGCTCCAGTCCCCACATTTGTCAATATCTTCTTGGATTTAACAAATGTCAAACCCTAATACTAATTCGGTCATTCAGTCAATATTTATTGAGTACCAGTGATTGTGGGGATTGTTCTGAGATCAATGGAAGAAAGGGGCTAGCAATGAAGACCTTATTATTGGAATGATAAACTGTTAAAAATTGAGGTTTTCTGCAGTATGTGTCCTAATAGCGATCTGGTTCAGTTTTTTTCCTATTGAAATGTTCTAGGTTGTACTCCTCATCCCAGATGGGAATAAAACAGGGAAGTCAGTTAATGAAAGTGAATTTAAATTTCATAAATTGTAAAGAACTATGCTGACCTCTTAGTTTAGGTAGAAAAAATAAGGTGATAATTATTATCTTAAGATAGTTTACAGTATAAGGGGGGAGCTTGAACAGATAATAATAAGCCCATCAAATATTTTTATAGTATATGTTGGAGTTTGTTGGGCATTCACATACATAGTTCTATTTTATACTTATACCACCCTGTGCGATGGACATTGTTATCCTCATTTTGTAAAAAAACAAAAACAAAACTAACGCAAACAGATTTAATAGTTTTCCCAGAATCAACCATGTAGTAAATGGTGGAACCAAGATATCTATCTCCAAATAAGATTGTGTATTTTTCATCTTTGAATCCCTATGGGCTGGTATGATGCATGCCACATTGCAAAATTGATACTCTTTTTTAACTGAATGAATGAAAGACACCATTCATTCTTTTTCATAACATTGCAATAAGATATTAATTTCATTTATTTACTTAAACTCTCACCCAAGGATATGTTTTTATTGAGTTTAGAGAGAGAGGAATGGAAAGAGGGAAACATTGATGTGAGAAACATCAATTGCTTGCCTCCTACATGTGCCCCAACTGGGATTTAACCCACAGCCTAGGTATGTGCCCTAACTGGGAATGGATCCCGCAAATTTTTGGTATAGGGGATGATGCTCCAACCAATTGAGACACCTGGCCAGGGCTCATATATTCATTTTACAATAAACACACAAAAAGCATTTTAAACATTTTAGTAGAGAAGTTACTGAGGAAGGGGGGTGAGTTAGGAATAATATGGGTTACTACATAGACATAGTGGGTTACAGTCGATACATGTGTGCTATTAAAGGAAGAAGTTAGACATACCTTGGTCATTAGAGATTCATCCCAAGTCATAGTAGTCACACCTGGGAATATGGGAGACATCCCAGGTCAAGGTTGGATGTAGTTGATCGTAGCATCAGTATTTTCAGGGAACTTGTTAGAAATGCAAAATCTTGGGCTCCATGCCAGACCTTCTGAATCATAGCTGTGCCTTAAAAGATGAGTTGGATGTGTTTGAGTAGGGAGACATTTTACCAACTGAAATCTGAAAGTTGTTGGAGGTAGGAGATAGGATGATGGTAAGGAATTAAGCACTGCCAGAATATTGTTGTAATAAAGTAGCAGAAAGTCAGAGAGGACAGAAAGGATCACAGGAGGGCTTATATCCAGCTTGTGCCTTCATGCGGGTGTGCAGCTAAACCATTCAAGTTGGACAGCATTATTTTATAAGATTTCTAAGAATAAAGATCACACCAAGTCATTTATTTTAGCATTTCATACCCATTAAGAAAGGACATTACCTCTGTGTCATGAAACTGTCATTTCAGTTTATTTAATAGCTTTTAATGCTCTATGGGATAGAGACCAATCATTTGTCACTTCACTCATAATATATAGTTTTCTACCTTCCTGCATGGCTCTGAGCTTATTTGGAAATGGCTAGATAGCTCCTACCCATATTCTGGGAACCATTAGGGATTTTTAAAAAATTATTGGTATAATTATGTCTAACATGAGTGTAGCAGACTAAACCAATCCTTGTCCAAATGGCAACTGGTTTCTCTACTTTTTGCTGTCATTTTAGGAAAGGTACAATTGATACCTATTTTTAATCATCTATTTATGTCTGCAAGTGAGAAATACAAAAGCTGGCTGCTGAATCCTCCTTTAAGCAGCTTGCTGTCTAAATAGAGAGGAGTGGAGACATCATATGCCTTGTCATAATAACATCTTTGAGGAGCGAGTGAACTAGGCAGGTATGACAGGTAATTAGGAAAACTAGGGTCTTTTTGTACCAGTTTTGCCACTAAACTTGTGTTCTTGGAAAACACCTCAGTTTCTTCAGGTCTCAATTCCTTATCTGTGAAAATGAGGAGTTTGGACTGGGAGGACTTTCAGGTCTTTCTGGTTCCTGCTTCCACACCTGCGGGGGAAATGGCCAATCTCATGGTAGAGTGATGGGTGGGAAGGAGTAGCTAACCGAATGGGAGAGACTGGACTGCTGCAGAAAGCCTGTTTATCTCACAAAAGTTTTTAAAATAAATTGATCTTTCTTTTCCTTTATAGGTGACTTAATATTTGCATTACTAATTGCCTGCTTTCAAGGTTAATGGACATTTCAATTTCAAATTGTCCCTAAAAGCTTTTCTGAATTAGGGAAGGGCTTGTCTGGTCATTTGCAAGCCCAGCTGCAGTTGATCCATGCCTGTGCCCTGTGGTCACAATTATGCTCCCCTTTGGCCTTATTTCCTCCACTAACAAAGTGAAGTTAAAGAGAAAGAAAGCCAAGGAGTCTGGCTGAGGACTCCTCGAGGATTTCCAGGAGACTCTGGAACAAATGGGGTCGGGACTCAAAGTCCTAGGTTCTGGTCCTTACCTTCTGGTCTGTAGCTGGTCAAGTTTTTAGAAAAGGACAATTTTACAACATTTAAACCATTTATTGTGCCCCAAGAACTTCTACATTCCCATTTATCTTTCTTTGGCAATATCAGAAATAGACGTTCCATTAATAGCTAACATTTATTGAATTCTTAATCCTTGTCCTGTACTGTAAAATACTTTATATGCATTATCTCATTAAATCCTTACCTAATGGATTATGTATTGTTATGTTCATTTTACAGGGGGAAAACTGGGGTTTAGAGAGTTTATGCTAGGGGGTATAGTGGAAGTACATAGGAAGGTCAAATCCAGTTCTTCTGAGTGTAAAACCTCTGTGTGTTTTTTTTAGTTTTGTGTTTGTTTATTTTATTTTTTTGCTACTGCACCAACCTGATTTCTTTCTCGTGAAAAGTTCCAATTCATGTTTTAATGACGATAACCAACTTCTTATGTCCACCTTGCATTCTTAAATTTAGATATCACCTTGTTACATCACTAACTTAGCTTATTATCCACTAAATGTTCCTATATATTTTTTCTCTATTCGATACATATTGGCTCAGCTTCTTTGTACTAAACAGTACTTGTTTCTGTTAACTTCATTCTCTTGGTTCTAACCATGTCATGATTATGTGCTACAGTCATTTCGAATTCTGGTGGGTGAGCAGAGATGAGTTCTAATTGCTCCTTTAAGTCCAAAAACATCAGAATGGCCCAAGGAATTCTAGGGCTCTGTGGCCTTACCCAGCCCTCCCAGGAGCTGGCTCCATGCTTAGGGTGGCTCCGCTCCTGGCCAGGCGAGCTGGCAGTGGAGAAGTGGAGTGTGTACCTGCAGTGCAGTCTGGCTTCTGTGCCCAGGAAGACGAGGTGGCTTAGTGTCCATCTGGACTCAGTGATCACCTCCTGGGAGGACAGAGCCTGAATTAGCTTGTCACGGCTGAACAGAAAAAGGCACTTGTGTATTCTGAGGCTTGGCGACTAGAGAAGCACTTGCCAGCATTTTGCTGAGTTATATCTTCCTACTCCATGGATAACATTATTTATTTTTAGCCTCATTTCTTCTGATTACTCAATTGTCTTGAACAACTTTGTGAGAAAAATGACATCTCTGTCAGACTGTTATAGAGGAATTTCTTGCTGGAGCTGTACTGATATAAAAATATTTCATTTTCCTGGATGCCACCGAATCTTTGTGACCTCTTGGGTTTGGGAGGGGGAGGTGTCACAATAATGGAATTTGCTAAGAGATGATAGTTTGTTCTGGTGATAGCTCATCCTAGTTCAGTGTTTAATTTAGTAGAGAGTTTCCTTTGCAGATGCACTGAAATGGACATGCTGCTGTAGAGGCATCTACTGGCCTGTTGCCATAGAAACGGAGGGGTCTCTACTTAGGGACATATAAGTATGTAAACTGCTCTCCTTTCCTTTGCTTTATCTTTTTCCCACTTTCATTAAGGAGCTGAAGGCATAGACTTCAGAGGAATTAAAAAAACGGCCTTCCTCCATTTCTACCTCCCAAAAAGTCTGATGGTGAAGAGGAACTTACTGATTGTGCTGGGATGCTATGATGGGTTTTGAAGAGCCTATTCATTGGAACACTCCAGTCAAATAAGGGGTCAAACCATAGAGAAAGCTAAGGTCAGAAAGGGCTTATCCAACCTGCTGTTGTCAAGGAGGAAAGGTGCCGAGGCTGGTAACTGGAGTCCTTGGGATTGGTGAGGAGTGGATTCACATAAGGAAATATGGGCCAAAGAAGAGTGTGAGCAAAACAGAACCACACTTGGCAAGGTCCTCATTGCGAAGTTCATTCTGTTTAGAAAGGAGGGAGGGTACCAGACATTTTTTATTGGAGGACAATTGTGCCCTGAAATTTTCTTGAGAACTAAAGATATGTGTTTTATAACTTGATCCAGAATATTCAGGTGCACTTTGGGATTCGTTTGTATTATAGATGTCACAAATGCAGTTAGAAATATTACACATAACACTGATTTCCCCAGGCCTCACCACTTTTGCAGGTGTAATATCAGAAAGAGTCCAGATCACATTGGCACTTGCTTCCTTCTCCTCATTTAAGATGACAATACCTGACAAAGTCATCATCTGGGGAATTTTCAGGAGGATGTGCCACAGGTTCACAATCTGTTCTGGAGCCATATGGGAATGGCTGCCACTTGGTGAGTTTTTGGGTTTTACTTCGGTATCACTATTATTTCCTCTTTTTTTTCATGCTGTCTTCTCCCATTGAGACCACAGTCTCACTCTGTCTATTACAGTTTCCTAGTAAGCACCTGCCTCAAGTGCACTGGAGCCATCATGATGCTAAAACTTCAATATGGTCTGTGTGAAATGTCTGGGAGGCAGATTCTTATTCTCCATTATGTTACTGATATCAAGGCTGGGTGTTTGTGACATAATTTCTTCAAAAGTTTTAAAAATATATTTTTATTGATGCCAGAGAGGAAGGGAGAGGTAGAGAGAGACAGAAACATCAATGATGAGATAGAATCATTGATCGGCTGGGAATCGGGCCTGCAACTTGAGCATGTGCCCAGACTGGGAATAGAACCGTGACCTCCTGGTTCATAGGTTGATGCTAAACCACACTGGGTGGGCACTTCTAATGGTTTTAATGAAACAGCTTTTCAGTATTTACTTCCATCCCCTTCTTCCTCATTCTCTGAGGGATCCACAGGTCAAGCTGGGAAGAGGTTTAAACCACTGGCTCCTCCCATCCTGTGACTATCGCTTTGTTAATGGATTGAACTTACTTGATCCCTTCTTTTCTTGTGATAAATTCTCCCCCAGGCTGTTCCTTTATTTTTCATGAAAATAGTCTTCTGCAGAGCCCACCCCTTCAGTTTCCAAGACATGCCCAAGCATTGCAAATGCCAGTGCTGGCTCCCTCTGGGACATAACCTTCAGGGGTCCAGGCCAATGGCTGTCACTCAGGAAGTGAGAGTTTGCCTTTATTTGTGGTGGGCAGCTGGGGTTCATTGAAAAGAGCACCAGGATGGAGTCAGAATGTACGTTCTAATTGCAACTCTGACACCTACCAACTCTATCGACATGGGCAAGGCCCTTAGTATCTTTGAGCTTCAGTTTCCTCATCTTTATATTTTAGTTAAAAACTTCTACCTCACAAAGCTGTTGAGAAAATGAATAAGCTAATAGAGAGTGGTATTTTTTTTAAATATTTTTTTTTATTGATTTCAGAGAGCAAGGGAGAGGGAGAGAGAGATAGAAACATCAATGATGAGAGAGTATCATTGATTGGCTGCCTCCTGCATGCCCCCTACTGGGGATGAGCCCGCAACTGAGCAAGTGCCCTGACCCGAATCGAACATGGACCTTCCAGTCCGCAGTCCAACGCTCTATCCACTGAGCCAAACCAGCAAGGGCGAGAGTGGTATTCTTATAGTTAACTCAGGTAATTGTAAGAAAATTATAGGCACCCTAATAGGTAAGAGAGTGCAGTATAGAGTTCATAGTACAATCTTGTGGTTCATTTTGTCATTAAAAAATCTGTGACTCTTTCACAAGAGGTGGAATGTTACCCCTGTTGTCATGAACAGAATCCATGAAGTCCCTTCATCATCTCTGCACTGTCGTGATTTTTCTGTAACTATTATAAAGGGCGCCCCTGAGCCACCTTCTCCTTCCCTGATGTGGGGCCCGGGCTCTAACCCCTGTGTCCTTTTGGAGCCTGTTTCTGTCTCTGGGGCGGAGCTCTAGCCTTGCCACTCCTGCTGCAGTACCAACTCCCAGCTTTGCTCTGCTTTTGCTCCTTGGCCCCTGGGTCCTTATTTCAACTTTAGCCTTGCCCAGACCAAACTGCCCACCTTAGGTCCTGCTTTCAGCACTGACTAGAGTCCTAAGAACGGTTCTAATTTCACTTTATCAGCTTGAATAGGAGCTGGCATCTTCTCTAGGTCCAAGGCTCCTACTACATATTTAATAAAATCACTGCCTAGCAATGGTGGGAAGTGACCATGCCACCCCTCTCCAAAGGGAAAAAAAATAAAGGAAACGAAATGATTCTCCACAGAGAGTTTATGGGAGATGACATTATAGAATGTAATAACCCTGGAAATTATGGTGAAAGGAATGGGAGACCTCTGTGGCCCTGCTGGTGCTGTCTTTAACTGTAGATATCTGTTTGGATCTTTCAAAATGGAAATAAAAACATTTTCATCTGGTTCAGGAGGACTTGTAATTAGGGAAAAGTGTTAAAAATTAAGGTCTCAGAGAGAGATAATTCATATCAGAAGGGGTTTTAGGATGAATAGGACAGCAAGGCCTGAGGAGCCAGGACTAGAGGAGCCAGGAAGACAGAGGAGGGGCAAAAGTTGGTTCAGAAAGTTGGGGGTGCTGCTAACGGGGCAGGTCCCTGTAGGGATAATGAACAAGGGATCAAAGGCCCTGCAAGCTGCAGGTTAGAGAGATTTACTGCAGAGGGACTGTCTGTGATGGGCAGGTAGGTGGAAGCCAGTAGAGCTGAAGATAGATTTGCACCTGGACTAGATAGTACTTTGCAAGGCCCAGTTCCATGTGAGCTCAGAAATTTGAAAGCTGGGCAGATGTCTCAAATGAGGAGCTGTCCCCAGCTGATACCTGAAGTACCGAGTGTATCAGGCACTCTGTGAAGAGAATGGAGGGCATCTTCACGATTGAAGCTCATGACAAGCTAACTAACATGAAACTCTACTTCTGATTTGCCTCTATGGTCATGTGTGTTCTGGTGCACCTCCACATTTTAGAAAAAAGTAACAGTTGTGCACATAAATGTATTGCATCAGGAGCTCTGTGGCCTGAAGATGGAATGAGTTCTGTGGAAGAGGAGAAAGATAGCTTCTCCCACTTACAGCCTCCCCAGCCACCACTGGGACCCCTCTCCCTGATTTTACTTCTGGGTGATGGTAACAGCAAGTTGATTTCAATTGACACCACTGGTTCTGGGGAATGCTGAAAGACATCCTGTTTAATCAGATTTAAAAAATAATAGCTAAGATTTATTGAGCACTTACTTGTATTCATTGCTTTGTCAAACTCTAATGCATAGCCCTGAACTATTTAATTCTTGAACAAGGATTATTATTTTTATTACTAGAGTCTCGGCTCATGAAATTCGTGTGCGGGTACAGTCCCTAGGCCTGGCCTGTGATCAGGGCCATCTTCCCCAGCCGGCCCCACCCTCCACCGCCACCTACCCCATTCCCTTTTCGCCATAGGGTGATCAAGTGCCTGATGGCTAAGGGAAGGGACTGAGAGGTTGGATGTTACCATCCACTCCCTGGCCCTGCCCCCATCATGGGTTGCCCTCTGTATGTGGGGTGACCAGTGGGGCAGAGGCCTTGGCCTGGCACTGCCTGCATCCCCCGCCACCCACCCTTGGTTCCCCGTTCGCTATCAGACGATCAGAGCCTGCTGGCTGGGGGAAAGGAACCGAGAGGTGGTCAGTGTGCCTCATAGTGACTGGTCCAGCAGTCATTCTGATCATTCCACCTTTAGGGTCAATTTGCACATTACCCTTTTTTATATAGGATGATGATGATGATTATTATTATTATTATCACCAGTTTACAACTGAGGGAACTCAGGCTAATAGTGGTCAATTTCTTCAAATATTCAGAGCAGCTAAAAAGCTGTTCTTGGCTGACACACAAGATCACACCAAGGTATTTAGCATCAAAATATTCTTTTTCACTTTAGGGTCTCTTGAGATTTGAGAAGGACAGGGCCAGGGGATGCAAGGAAGTGGGCATCCTAAGCTGTCCTCACCAACTACTTTGAGCTTCAGCCATCTTCTAAAATCCTTTTGCTTGAATATGGAAGGAAGGTGCACACTTAGTTTAATAGTAACATCCTTTTCAGTTATTGCCACTTAAGATCTCAATTACAAGATACCATTATTGCATTGCTGTCAGTGGTTTATCTCCTGTTACCCTGGTTATAGAGGATGTTGTTGATTATAGGAGTTCGGCATGTGAGACTCTGAATAAAACACTATTTGACTGTTTTAAAAACATTCTCTCTTGTTTAATGAGGATTTTAAGTGTATAAAGGGGGGGCGGGGGGAAATCACGACTCTTTAAGAAGCCTTTGGCAAGAAGCTCCAGAGGTTGAGCTGGGACTGACTTGAAATGCGAAGATGAGCTATTAATCAGTTGGCCAGCAAATGAAATGAGTTCAACATTTGCAGGAGGTTTATTGCTCTGTTGTCAGTTTCATCTTCCACTTGCTTGGAGGAAGAAAGCACAAAAGGCCTGATAGGGCCAAGGACAGCCTTCCTTGGAGAGAAGGGAAATGGTCTCTCCTGGCAGCGAAGTGAGTTCCAGCAGAGTCCTCAGAGTTCAAAGGGAGATGATGGGGATGAAGCTATGGATACTTTCCCTCAGATAAACAGCCTCTCTGGCTGGGAGAAGGGTTTAACTCTCACAGGAAGCATCAATACAGAGAAATTAAAGGCCCCTCAAAGAAGGGAAACCAAAGTTTTAGAAGAGGCACATGAAATAGTGTTTCCAATGGGCACCAGGAGATTTCTGTGTCTAAAAAGCTGAGTGCTTTCTGGAAATCACTCAATTTTCCCATCCCTTTGTGACCTCATTTTTAAAATGAAGGTGTTAGAGGGTAGATGATTTCCAAGGTTTTTAAGTGCAGAAACTCTATGGTTCTAGAAAATTTTTGGCAAGAGTGATTGTATTGATAAAGTTTTTATACTAAGATTTTAAAATTATATCTTTCTGAAATTAGTATACTAGTATAATGGTTATAATTCATAGAAATGCATTATTATTTTAATAGTTATATTGGCTTAAAATAGTTAATATTTGCAACTGTCAAGGAGAAAAACCATTTCCTCTACCCTTCTAAGTTCTTCTGGCTGGTCTAAGAATTAAATTGATATGAGACAGATTAATAGGAGAAATAAAAAACCAATGTAATTGCATACATACGGGAAAATGAGAAAGATCTGGAAGACAGGCAAAATGAGGTATATATGTCATTCTAATCTAGACTAAGAAGAAGGAGGATGAAGTTTGGAACTTCAGAGGGAAGTAAGGCATTTCACAGGAAGATGAAAAGAGTTAATGTTTGGTAAACTAATGTTTGCTGGGCCATACAGAAACAATGGGACACAGAGAGGACTTTGATCAAACTGGGTTTGCTCGTTCTTCCCTATCACACACTAGTTCATTTTAAACTATAGTTACCTGTGATGATCACTCCCTTCCTCGAGCAGGTCCTCTATCTAAAATCGTTTAGGCAGTGAGAGGGAAAGTCAAAGGTTCTTTCTGAGTCTTTGGAACCTTGATTCTTTTCAGCTGAAAATATTTTCTTTGTCAATGATACACATTTTGGGTTGAAAATTTTTCTTTTCTACACAGTTAACATTTTATTTATTTAAATTTAAATGCTATTTTTTTCTCCTTGATTGAAAAAACAATAACACAACTTTATTGTTGAAAATAATACATATGTCTCCCTTGTTTCCCCATTGACCTCTTCCAGTCCATCCCGCCGTCCACCCCAGGCCTTCACCACCCTATTGTCTGTGTCCATAGTTGTGTATATATGTTCTTTGGTTAATCACCTCCCACCTCCCACCGTCCCCCACCTTTCCTCCAGGATTCTGCACAGGGTTAACATTTTTGAACACTATAATGGTCTTTCTAATGTCCTAATGTTATCGGGTCACTCGTGAGAGCGAGGTGGAGGTTCTTGGGGCACCTCTGAAAGAATCATTTTCAGAAGCCCCCAAAGGAGGATGGTAGTGGAAGATTTTGAAACATGAACTGGAATGCGTGATGTTCCTCTGGGCAGGATGATTCCTGAGTCCTTGTCTGGTGGAGTTGAAGAATGAAACCACAGACAAAAGGTGGTATAGTAAAAGATGGAAATTTATTGAGAAACAAGCACAGACTCCCACATGGGGATGGGGAGAGAGTCCCACTAAGTCCCTTTATTCCACGGTTTATAAAGGCTGCAGTTCTTTGTGCCCTGACATCCCCTCTGATTGGTCACTATCCCCTCTGATTTGATCACTATAGCAACTTCAGAGCTCAAAACTCACGTGAGGTACATGAGGTTGTCCTCTTCTTCTCCCTTATTGTTCTATTCCCTTTGGGCTTTCCTCTTCCCTCTCTGATTGAGGGGCTTCCTTCCCTTTATTCTGTAAATGTATACCTTCTGCAGCTCTCAGCTCCCTTATTCTTTGGAAATGTGTACCTTCTGCTCTCAGCTCCCTTATTCTATGGAAATGTACCTTCTGCTGTTCCCAGCTCTTTATTATATGTACAGCTCTGTAGCCCTATGCTTTTTTCATGGACCCCTTAATTCCTAAAATTTCCTAAAACCTGACTATTTTACCCCTAAAAACTCCTTTCAGTTTTACTGGTGTGGAGTTACATTTCTCTAGTTCCAATGTCCCATTTCCCCCAAGCCAGTACTGAAAGAGGGGCAGCTGGGAGTTTAGCAGAAGCCAGAAACGAGGCCAGTGTCCAGAGCTTCCGGGAGCTCCATGTTGCAGCTGTCGTGTGGTTCAGCATTCATGTCAGGTTAAAGTCCATTAGTCCATGTGTGGAGCTCTGCATCACCATGAGCCAGGTGGGTGTGGGGAGAACATGCCCCTGCAACAGGATTCACAGGAGCCCAGTGCCCTGGAGCCAAGAGAGAGTGGCCCCTTTGTCTAGAAGTTTATGTATTTAGATTTCGAGTTCTTGCAGTGGCCATGCCCATCCTGTCGTTTCCAGGTGTGATTGATGGGCAAGCATTTTCCATGTCACTGGGATCTTACTGGGCATGCATCTAAACTGCCTTTGTCTAGTCCCTTCCCCATTATTCAGTGGGGAATAGATTTGAAGAGTGTTAAATGCAGCTTTTTGGCAAACCTGTGTAAATGGCACACCTATATTATTTGGTCTTCCCTTTCACTCCTTTCCTGTTAAATAATAACCAGTTATTACAACAGTATCACAAAGAATGCAGTTCTGTCCTCTAAACTCAGCATTTTTTCTTAGGAACAAAGTAGAAAGCTTCATCACACACCATCTTCCTTCCTCTCATGTCCCCTGACTTTGGGAGAAATATTATCTTTTCACCTCTTCTACCTGAGCCTCTTTCCAGCTGCCAACCTGCCACAGCAATGACCCAGAGGCAACCTGATATTTTTTCCTTCCCTTCACCTCCCTTGGCTCTGAGAAGTCAGACTATTAGTCCCAAGAGGACTTAAGATTCAAGGGGGCTCCAAGGGCGTATAGCTCAGACAGGCCTGGGGCAAGACTCTTTCTAGTGTAATGTGGCCTGAGATTGCAATCCCCACTTATTACCCTGGGTCATTTGGAGAATGGTTTTGGAATTCTAAGTGATAACTTAAGAGTTGAATTTTTAGAACGTGATGTATTTGTAGATTGGGGACTGACCAACCTAGAAGGTGAGGTCTTTATTGTTAGAAATGTGTTTATCCCAATTGTCCAGCTTCCCCTTTTCTCTTTCATATCTAGAGCAAATTAAAGGATGTTTGTCACCTTATTTACAAAGATTGCTCCCACCGGCCTAAATTGTATCTTCAAATATGTTGATGGTTCTGTTACATGTGTTAGAGTTAGTAGTCTTAGTGATAGGCCTTAGGGGAATAATAGGATATATGAAATCCTTAGATAATTTGCAAGTGTTACAAAAACTCATATTTCTTGCTCTTCCCCCTTCCCCCGAGATCTTTTTCTAACCGAGTTGCCTATTATTTGTGTTTAATTTCACTGATACTGACTGCCCTTTGGCAGAGGTGTACAGTGGGTAAGGGCTGAGACAGAAGCAATGGCTCTCAGTCAGCCTTTGTGTGAAGAACATCTATACTAATAAAAGGGTAATATGCTAATTAGACTGGATAGACCGGACATCCTTCCAGACAAAGCCACAGTGGCAGGGGCCAAGGCAGAGGCAGTTAGGGGCAATCAGGCATGCAGGCAGAGCAGTTAGGGGCAATCAGGCATGCAGGCAGAGCAGTTAGGGCTGATCAGGCCAGCAGTTAGGGGCATCAGGCAGGCAGGCAGAGGCAGTTAGGGGCAATCAGGCAGGTAGGCAGGCAGAGACAGAGGCCATCGCGCAGGCAGGCAGAGGCGGTTGGTGGTGATCAGGCAGGCAGGCAGGCAGAGGCAGTTAGGGATGATCAGGCAGGCAGGCAGAGTGGTTAGGGGCGATCAGGCAGGAGGTGAGCGGTTAGGAGCCAGCAGTCCTGGATGGCGAGAGGGATGTCCAACTGCCGGTTTAGACATCCAGCAGTCAGACATCCCCCAAGGGGTCTCAGATTGGAGAGGGTGCAGGCCAGGCCGAGGGGACCCCCCCACTATGCACAAGTTTCATGCACCGGGCCTCTAGTCTATATATATAAAAGCCTAAGCAACCAATGATCGGTCAACCGAAACTGGTCACTATGACGTGCACTGATCACCAGGGGTCAGATGCTCCCTGGTAGTCATTGTGCTCCCACAGTGGGAGCACCACTGGGCTCACACTTGTGAGTGCAGCTGAAGCGGTGCAAGCCTCTCCCACCTCCATGGCAGCGCTATCAAGCTGCGCAGGAGGGCTGGGATGAGCGGGAGTGGCGCAGCGCCTGGCCTGGCTCAGGCTCCTCTCTGGCCTCCTGCCTGTTTCGCACACTGCTACATTCCCCGAGGGGTCCCTGGTTGCGAGAGGGCACAGGCTAGGCTGAGGGACCCCACCCGTGCACGAATCCATACACCGGGCCTCTAGTCTAAAATAATACAGATGTTTCTGGCCAGTAGATGCACAGCCCTAGAATTTGAAGACTTCTTTTATTTAAGGGCATTTCTAGCAACAAAGACCCATCTTACTTGTATTACCTCCCTCTCTCCTAGATTGTATAAAATAGCATCTTTACCTTTTCTTATGACACATGTGAGATAAGTAGTGAGGGATTCAACTTTTATACAAGGGGCTTCTCATAAACTCAAGAAAGTTTTTCAAATAACAGTCAGGGATAGATACTTTTCCAGCTTAGGTCAGACCTGACCTTGTGTTTCATCCAATTACTTGTTATGCCTGTCTTTATAGATCTTAAAAATAACACCTCTTAGATGAATCAGAATTTGGGGAGGTAGAGGATGAACATAAAGCAGCAGGGAAGAGCTGTCTATCAAAGGTTTCTTGGAGGAGGTGGATCACTGTAACAGTTTCTTTTCTCCTTTGAAGTCCGTATTTGTTATCTGTCTTTTGTGGAGAGTCTCAAACTGGGAGAACTAAGGGCTCTTGAATAGGCCCTTTCTCTAGCTCCCTCTGCAGCCCCTGCTGCTCTCCGTGATGGCCCCCACCCACTGCGCCGCTGAATCGACAAAGAAAGGGAATGGACAACAGGCACAGCGGCAAAACAAGCTGTGTCAGTTTCCCTCTCTTTCCCTTTGAGTTAGTAAAAGAGCTATTTCTAAGCTTACACGGTTTACCTGGGTTTGTATTCAACCAGGGAATTCTTTCTTTCTTTTTTTTTCTTCTTTTCTCCCATCCCTGATACTTGTGGGCAAATCTGGTCTATTCCTGGCTCACTATTCCTTTCTTTGCCCCTAGCTTCTGAAACTAATAAGCACAGGCCGATTGCAGGCCTGCTTTCTTAAGTGTGTAAGTGGTCCACCAGGACTAGGGTCTACCCTGGTTGACATTGTATGCAATTAAGGGGGAGTGCAGTTTTTCAAAGCTAGTGAGTTCAGCTATGTGGTGCTCTTTGGGAGACAAGTCCATAAAATAGGGCAGAATGAGATTAGCATGTTTAAGGCATCAGTTCTACATATGTGGTCCCAACTGAATTGAACACAGTTGGAAGTATGAGGAATTTAGTTCAGTTGTATATTACAAGTATGAGGAATTTAGTTCAGTTGTATATTAAAAGTAGGTGGACTTTTCATGACATTTGAATCAAATGAAGCCAAAAATTTATTTGGTTTTAGACATATTTTCTTCCTCTAATCTTGGCATATTGGCTGAATAGCTATGGATGATTATAGCAGAAGGAGAAAATGAAATTTACTTACTTTGTTTCGTTTAGCCATTCTTACTGACAAAAATGGGCAAAGGCAAAACTCTCAGCAATTATATTTTCCTGGGTGGCACAAAAGTAGCATAAAATTGGAACATTCAAATATTTGATTTATGATATAGTACCGCTGATAACTGTGATGTTGGGCAAATCATTTAACTACTTTGTGCTCTAGTTTAATTTATTACAATAAATATAGGAAATTCAAATTAAAACATAATGTAGCTTAGTATATATTTACTCCTGGAGACTAGATTCACATTTTAGCTCGACCACTTAATAGATATTTGACACTGGACTGGTTACCCTTCTGAATCTCAGTTGACTCATTTGTAACATGTGAACAGTAGTACTAGCTATGACATAGGATTGATGTGTAATTGAAAAAGAATGCACGTAGAGTACTTAAAATAGTACATGCTTAATGAATATTATTATTGGTGGTGGTATTGTTATTATATCATTTTTATTACACAAAAATATAGTGGAGGATTAGGATCACTTCCTAGAGTGGGTGGTTTTGAATGAGATTTTTAAAAAATCATTTTTGTTTTTCAATTAGAGTTGACACACACATTATTATATTAGTTTCAGGTCTATACCCCAGGGATTAGACATTACATAACTTACTAAGTGATCATCCTGATAAATCTCACACCAATCTGACACCCAAATAAGATTTTGATTGGTGAGAAATTGCAAGCATATGAAACAAATTGTACAGAAATATGAAGGTATGTTTGGTGAATGGAGGAGGCAGGCTTGTGTGGCTGGGACATAAGACATGTGGGATTGTGGCTTGAGGCCAGACTGGGAAGGAGTGTTCAGGTAAAAGTATGACAGGTGTGATTGGCCATAGGAGTGCTTCACACTTTATTCTGTTCTGTGCACATGTGAAAGCTTTAAACTTTTTGACGAGGGGAGTGACATGATCACACATATGTTTTGATGATAACTCTTACATATTATACAGATGAGTTAGAACAAAGAGAGATGCTTGAGGACCATCTAGGGATTGATTTTAATAGAAAAACTGGGGCATAAACAAAGACTTAAAGAGGTAGTGGCAAGTAAAGGGAAAAGAGAAAGGATGCATTTAGCCATAAATTATTATTGAATTTATGAGTTTTTTTTTGAAATTTATTTTGAATTAAATTAGTAGACGCTAAAATACATCATAACATTTAAATACAAGGTCATAATAAAGAACATAAAACCATCATTTAGTGAAGTATGTCAGTTTGCTATTTTTGTATTAATACCAATATCTAGGACTTAGTGGCTTAAAACAGTAGCCATTTTAATTTCTCATGAGCCTTGGAGTCAACTGGACAGTTCTGGACTTAGCTGGACTCACTCATGCATCTGTGGTAGGCTTTGGTTGGGTTGGCTTTTCTGAACAGCTTGGCTGAGTTCTCTCATTCTTGAGTGTTGGCTGGCTATAGGCTGATCTAGGATGACCTCAGCTGGGAGAGCTGTGCTTTTCATAATAATAAGTCTGGGCTTATTATCAAATCATGACAGGTTTCCACGAGAGAATGCTCTTGAGGCCTAAACTTGAAACTAGCACAGTGTCGCTTCTACTACATCATATTGGCCAAAATAAGTTAGGCAAGTTTATATCCCGGGGTAGGGAAATAGACTATACCTCTTTATGGGAGGAACTGCAAAGTCACATTGCAAAGAAGTCAATCCAGAGAGGCTATCGATCAAAGTCATGAACACATGTAGTCTATCACATGGGGACAGCTCATATTGAACTACTTATTCACTTGACAAGTATTTATTCTGCACTTACTATACTCAAGTCACTATTCCAAGTATTTTTTGCCTCTAAGAAGCTTCCTATTATGTAGGGAGACAGACACCTGTAGCTAGCTAGCTAGGACACAAAGGAATATGTTCTATATTAGTTATACATTCATTCCTGCCTTCCCCTGACCTTCCATAAAGACATTGAACCCTCAGACTCAGCCTCTCCTCGTTTTTGAACTAATCTATACCAATTCTGTGCAGCAGGAAGTTTCTAGAGTTCTGGTGCTAGGAATGGGCTTCTTTGTTTATTTAAAATAATTTCATTTTACTCCTTTTCTCTGATCATTTACTTCATTACACTAGAACATATTTTGTCCCAGGGAAGAGCTCAAAGTCCTTCATCAGTCACTTCAGATATTCACAATGCTCAGTCAGCTACCTTTGTCCATGTGCCCCAGATTTTTAATGCCTAAATCATGGTGTCTTTAGTACCATGCTGTTTTAGCTTTTGAAATATTTCCTGTTAACACCCACCTAACTCTGCCTATTGCTTGGAACAAAGAGCTACATTTCAACCTACTGCCTGTGGTTTTCTAAAAATCCATTCATATTAGTATTCCACTTGTCCTACATTTTGGAGATCAACAAAATGTTTGCAACTCATTACATGGGAATCCTGTTGCTTATAAGCAGAAAGTAAGTATTGTACATGGAATTACAAACTTATTTTCTTCTTTATCACTGGTGTAAAAGCCCTTTGATTATTGAAGACGTAAATGCATTTTCAGTAAAGGTATTGAGTAAAGTGAAGCTATTCCTATTTTTTTTACCTTTGTATTATGTAAACTTGACCTTGAGTATATAAATTATAGATTTTTATATTATTAGATTTAAAAAATTTCCTACTTGGTCTTTGGAAAAATTTGATTTCTTTTGGGGACAACAGTAGCCTTGGGTCAAATCATTGGTACTCTCTAAATGTGGGAGGGCTCTGGGTCCTCACACAGTATATGCCCCTTCTGATGAAGACTGGACAGATCCTCCACATCTCCATAGACTAAAGAATGGACTCCTTCCATATCTCTACCTTCAGAATTCCTGACCCACTGCTGAGCTGAAGGTTTGACCTTTAGTGGAGAGGCAAGGTGAAGCTAGAGTGTGATGGGAGGTAAAATATATAGATGGGTACAGAGCAAGCATGTCAAACCCATGGCCTGTGGGCCGCATGCTGCCCACAACGAATATTTTTGTGGCCTAGCCAATATAGCGGTATGTAAGAAACATTTTAATAAAAATTCCATAACTTAATTTTTACAATATCCTGTTATATATAATTATTAATAACGAATTACAACATTCGCTAATGACTGATTACTATAATCGTGTTGTACTCATTTCCCTTACGCGCCTTACGTACAGGCGCACCATTTCTCTCCACTAATACTAGCAGATAATATTTTAGCAGCCGATTGCCATGTCATTAATCTTGGACTGACTTGTTTGGTGTGCGCAACAGGAAATATTTTGCTTTCAGAGAATAAGAAAAATAGGTTTATTTGCGTTACGCTTATTAATTTGTGCAGTTTTTCAGTGTCTGGTAAGTTAATGTTCAAAAACTACTGATTTTTATTAAAATGTTCTATTATTTTATGTTAACGATTGCTCATTTATTCCAGCCCTTTGTATTCAGCATGTCTCTATCGAAATAAACCTACGTTTCTATGAAAATTGAAGCTTTTGTTTTTTTGTGGCCCACATAAACTTAAACCTTGTTTATTTGGCCCGTGTTAGCCTTTGAATTTGACATGCTTGAGCAAAGAGCCTCCTAAGTTTGATTCACCAAAATGAAAGATAGCTCAAGGATGATGCACAAAGTAGTTAGAGTTCTTTCTTTTATCAGATCTTCAAGAAATAAGTCTCATTATGTTATTGTCTCATTATGTTATTGTCAGAAAGGGAACCATATTGAATAATCTGTTTTAATGCCAGAGGAGCTGAGAAGTAATCTAGAAATCTTTCTGTATTTTATTGTAGCCTCAAGTCAAAGACAAAAGTGATATCTTACAATCTGACAACTATATCCTTCGAGGGGAGGAAAAGTATAATACTGTTCTTAACCTCAATGGCAAAGATAATCTGGATATAGAAGAGGAATGTTTGCTCTCAAGCTGCTGAGAGATGGTGACAGTCACAAAAGCCTAGTCTCTGGCTGCTTCCAGGAGAGAGCAAGAGGGAGGGGTGTATGTGTGTTAGAGAGAGAGAGAGAGAGAGAGGGAAAGAGAAAGAGGGAGAGAGAATCTTGAACAGCTTTCCCTTCCTTTCCCCTGTGTCACCAAAATAGCCAGAAGAGCTGAAAACTGTTCATTTTTCTTTGTAGTCTGTTTCCTTCCCTTGACAGGCCTGCTGATTGACTATGTTTTCTAATTATAGAAAAAGTGAAGCCTATTTTATCAACTCAAATAAATTCTGATCCTATTTTATGTTCATCCTCACTAGATCAAACTCCAGCACATAGCTCTGTTGACATAATTGATCTACAGGCACTGAAGAGCTAAGGTTTGACTCTAGTAATAACACACTTACTCCGTGAGGGGGGAATGTACGTGTAGTCATCTCAGATTTATGTTAGAGTGTAGGGAGAACTGACTCACGTTGTTCATATTTTATTACACAAATATCATATTGATAGGGTCTTAGAGGGAACCTTAGAGGTCGTTTAGTTCAACATTTCACTCATCACAGGAATCCCTGACACGTGGCCCCGAGACCCATTCTGTTGGAACATTTCTGGTGACAGGGAACTTTCTTGGATGGCCAAGAGAATCCATTCCATTCAGATTGTGAAAGGTTGTCTTTATATTGAGACAAAACCTACTGTGCTATAACTGCCACTGTGAGAGTCATATTCTATTCTCTGATTTTATTTTTAACTATTTTTTTCTTCATGTGACTGCCTCCAGGTGCATTATGATGACTCTCAGGCAGTTTTTGAGTTTTCTTTTTCAAACAAAGCAGCCTAAATTTCTTCAGCTGGTTCTCCAGTTCAGTGGTTTTCAGATATTTGATCAAGCTACCAATGATCAGTTTATCATTGTGTTCTGTTTACTGTTGAATACAATAGAATTATCATCTCCCTTGTTGAGCATGATATCCTTCTATTAAAGTAGGTTAAGTTTGCATTCGCTGCTTTGGCAACCTGGTTTCCCAAGTTTACAATGATCTAAGATCCAAAGTAATCCAAGCCTTCCCTGTACTCTCCTTGTGCAATTGGCATTGAATTTAACCTAGTTAAGTATTTGTTTAGGCTGATTTAATCTTTCTAGTCTTTCCATATATTTTTGAAGTTTGATTTCCACCCCCCTCCCGACATCTTTGCTATTCTTCCCAACTTTCTTTCATGTTCATATTTTGTAAATTGGTTGAACTCCTCTTTTCTATGTTGTTGATAAAAATGCTGAATTAAACAGGATTCAGTCAGGATTAAGGTTTTCTTTTTTTTCCCACCCTTTCATCAGGATTTCATAAGGATCTTTGTTGAGCATTCTGCTGAAATATTTGGCCACATCTGTGATCAGAAAATATTCTTCTCTGAGAAAAATAAAATATAGGCATACACTATGTGCACAAAATTGCTTTTTTTCTCCTTTTTTGCAAGTTTCATGCACTGTGCCACTTATATTTCTTGGTAAAACCTGCTCTTAGAACACCTTTTCTGAGCTCTAAAAATTTATTTTCCTCTACAGATAATATTATACAATGTAGCTCTGAACATATTTTTGCTCTTAGATTATTTCTGACTCTTGACTTTGTTCTCTATAAATTCTCCTGCCATGTAGCTGTGTAAATTCTTGTGCTCTGTAAACAATTTTATTCTTAATAGAACCATTCTGCATCATCCATCAATTCTCACTCTCCAGTCCTTAATATTCCCAGTTTTCCCAGTATCTACAGGGTTTTTTTGAAAGGAGCTTTGGGAACCATGGTGCAACTGCTATTTCTTGTAGTTGAAATGAAGCTATGACTGGGGATGGATACATACCTGCTTAAAGGCCATATAAATAACATTCTGTAATATTTGGAAGGGTAAGTCATGGTGAATGCTTTTCTCTGGCTGAACCTTTATGAAATATTGGCTAAAATTCAGGCGTATAGATAGAAGTTACTTACATAAATGAGGAGACTAGTTTTTTAAAAAATAGCTCTTTGGTGAATAAGGAATTAGACATCAGGTAGATAAAAATTGTACTTCTCACTGTGTATGTACTTGAGCTGTACTTGGCTAAATGCACTTTTGTGTGTTATCTTTGATCCGTCTAGACCAGGATAGGCATTATATAATTAGTTAAAGATCCGGGACTGTTCTAGGTCATTATTTCTCCAAGTGAGTAAAGGCAGTGGCTGGGCAACAAGTTCCTAGAAAGAGAAGTTTCTTGATGTGACAACATCAGTTCTTTTTAGATACTGAACAAAAAATTGAAAACAGATACTAGTATTGAGAGATGAAATGGCAAAATAATGCTGTTGATGACAATAGCTAATGTTTATTTAAGTCTTATTATATTCTAGGAGTTGTGCTTTCTCATTAAATTTTCCTAACAATCTTATGAGGTGTGTACTGTTATTATCACCCTTTGACAGATGAGAAACTGAGGCACAGAGAGGTTATTTACTCAAGATCAAGTAGCTAAGAAGTGGTAGAGCTATAAGCAGCTGAGTTAGGGAGTCTGGCTCTAGAGATGCACTGGCCAGTACAGTAGCCACTGACCACATGTGGCAATTGAGCACTTTAAATGTTACTAGTCTGAATTGAGGTGTGTTATAAGTACAAAATACATACTGGGAACTGAAGATTTCATATGAACAGAAGACTGTGAATCATCCCATTAATAATTTTTATATTGATTATACATTAATATAATATTTTGGGTATATTGAGTTAAATAAAATATAAAAATTAGGTCACCTATTTTTCTATTTATTTTAATGTTTTGCTCGACAATTTAAAATTACATAACTGGTTCACATTCTATTTCTGTTGGATAGTGCTATTCTAGAGATTAACTTCTTGTTTGGAAACAAACAGACAAGCAAACTTCAGTTTTGGTAACATCCATAAAGTTAAAAAGCAATGAAGAAAGTTATAGAACAGAGCAGCTTGGTGAATTGAGCTGGGTAAGGAAAGGAGGCTATTTATAGGGTATGTAACACCTGGAACCTGAAAAAGCCACAGAGTCAATTTGGGGCAACTTTGAAGTCATTCATTTCTACTGGAAATTAAGAGAAAATATTTGGTCAATGATGAATTGGTTTTCTAGAGATCAACAGAAATCTCAGAGCATTGATCTTGGGCCAATATATAAAACCAAAAGTGAACAGTCAAGTAAAGGATGACCTAAAATAATGGGTTTTAGGTGATTTTACAACAGGGAGGACTGGGGAAAGATGGAACGATATTTTTAATCAAGCACATGGAATCAAGTGAAATCATTCCTGATGAAATGCCAGACTGAGGTTCATCAGGTGAGCACAGTGTGGTTATGTAGTTGTTAAACTACAGTTGGCCCTTGAACAACATGGGTGTACATTGCATGGGTCCACTTATACTTGGATTTTTTTCAATAAATTAATGGTTAGCCCATTGTATTCCCCATTTCACATCCATGGATTCAACCATCCATGGGTCAAAAACCAGTATTTCTTTCGTGGTTGGGAAAACATGGATGCAGAGGGCCACTGTACGCATTGTTCCGTTTTATACAAGGGACTTGAGCATCCACAGATTTTGGTGTCCACAGGGAGTGCTAGAGTCAATGCTCCAAGGGTACTGAGGGACAACTCTACCCTCAGGTAGATGCTCAACCACTGAGCCATGCTGGCTGAGCCATACTTAGATTTTTTAATTGGGCAGGGGGTCAGCACCCCTAATCCCTGCATTGTTTAAGGGTCAACTGTACTTCTATACTAGTCAGTAAATAGTGGCTGCTCTGAAGCTGGTGAGTGCACCCAGTCTTTCCTCCAGGCTTTCCCATGAGTCAGGACCTAAAGGGCTAATGCCTAACAGAACAGGTGCCTGAGACCTTGCTCCATACCATCAGTTCTGATTGGCTGGCAAAGGTGCCAGTTGTTAAATATTTTGCACATTATCCATGCTTACATGAAACTATAACTTGTAACTTCTCTAATTTTATATAATTTGCGCTGTCATGTACTGTGAATAGAGAGAGTTGTATTCTCCAGAATACCTTTCAGAGAGAGTAACATATTCTTCAGAAGAAACAACTTGAAAAATCCACCTGGGGTAGAAGCTGAGTTTGAGGGACTTCAGTGTAGTAGAAACTGTTCTGCTGATACAGGAAGAATTACATGAGTAAGGTATAAATAAAAACATATACCCATATGTTTATATGCATCTATACACATCTATATATATCTATCAATCATCTATTATCTATCTATTATCTATCATCTATCTATATCTATCTATCTATCTATCTATCTATCTATCTATCTATCTATCTATCTATCATCTGTCTAGTGTTCAAGAATAGGAGGACCATAAGGAAGAGGGGGAAGAGCAAGGGTGTACAACAGCCATGGAGATGGTCCAGGTTCCCTACATCTATAATGTGGCCCCTACTCAAATCATATGTAAAATTTCTAAGTCTGCAGGATAAATGGACAGGTGGGTTTTTTTCTCTTTATGTAAAAACAAGTCATGGCTGGACTTCAAATTTTAATTATCTGGGTAGAATAGTAGCAATCAGGGCAAACATAAGGACTCAGAGAGAGACTAAGAGAAAGAAACACAGAAGTTGTAAAAAGTTTAGGAAAGATTTTTGCCTCTGTCAGTCTAAGCCCTAGCCAGTTTGGCTCAGTGGATAGAGCATCAGCCTTTGGACTGAAGGGTCCCAGGTTCAGTTCTGGTTAAGGGCACATGCTTGGGTTGCGGGCTCGATCTCCAGTAGGGGGCGTGCAGGAGGCAGCCAATCAATGATTCACTCTCATCATTGATGTTTCTATCTTTCTCTCCCTCTCCCGTCCTCTCTGAAATCAATAAAGAATTGCTATTTGGACCAAAATTAATGGTACTGCCCAGGAGTGGGGAGTACAACCTGACATGTGGCTATACACATACTTAGCACCTTAAGTACCCATTACATATGTTCTGAGTATCAGTGTTCTTTGGAAGAGGAACAAAGGAGAAAGGCTAATGAATCCTAAGGCTTTAGAAGAGAAATTGCCCCAGGTGCTAGTGATAGAAAGATAACAAATGATGTGGTACCATCTTTTATTTAGGGGTCTTTTATCCCAGTCACCGTGGATCTTGCAGCCATGATTGTTCTTGTTCTGCAGAGGGCTGAGGGTATTGTGGAACTGTTCGAGTCACTGGGATAGTGACTTCCACCTTTCCTTTTCCCAACTTGACTTGCCATTCCTGCAGTTTCCTGGCACAGGTGAGGTGGGTCAACATTGGCATGGAAAAGAATCCAGGCAGAGGAGGCTGGAAACTATTGAGTGACCAGGATGTGGACAAACATGTGGTAGGTGATCACTCTTGAGAAAAAGAAGTCTTCTTAACAAAGTTGATGAGAGGAAGCTCTTGGCTCCACTTCACTCCTATTCTCGGCCTCATTTTTTACTCTGTTATCTCTGTGTTGATTCCCTGTTCTTTGAACTAAAGGGGGCATTCCAGAGGTGACTGGGGCTGAAGCACCCATACCCAGAAGCCATTCTCACTCAGGTTCTTCTTCTCTCCCTCCAGGTCAGGGCAGAGACAGGGCCGCTAGGTTAATGGAATGGGGCTCAGGATGATCTTGGCTTTGAGTCCCCTTTGGGGCTCCCATTAGTGTGCCCTTGCTCTCTCCTTCCATTCTTACCGCCCCCACCCTGCCCTCCACATCATCATGCATCTTGCAGAACAAACAGTAGAACTAAAGCCCTATTTGTTCAAGTACACAGGTGGGGGATGAAAGTATATGAAACTTAATATGTCAATTTTAAGAAGTTTGGGGGTCTCATTTGTCATCTCCTTTTCTTGCTTTGATAATCTTGTTGCTCTCATTGTCTTTTACTTCTCTTTATTTTGTTCCCCATTCATCTTTCTAACCTCAAGTTTTCTGTTTATTTTCTTCTCCCTAGTTTACTATATATTAATTCCTGCTCCCCAAACCATAAACTTTTATTAGTATTAATCTAGTTCATTTTAGTTCTTTCCCAATAAAATGACAAGAAATGAAGTAGCACATGTGCACAGTAGTTTAAGCTTGTATTAATTTGTTCCCTCTCAGTAATTTCACAGTTCCCACCTGTTTAAGTCCAAATTTTGGGAACCAAAATCCCCAGTTTTCCCATTTTCAAAATGGGAAGAAAAATATACATGGCGAATAAACATGAAAGATGTTTGGCCTCACCATAATGAAAGATATGGAGATTAAAACAACAATGACATTACAGTTTTCACCTACTGAATTGGCAACAATTTTAAAGAATATATTAACTATGGAGTGTAGTGAGATCAGCACTTTCTTACACTGCTATAAGAGTCTGAAATGATCTGACATTTTTGGGAAACAATGTGTAAGAATGTATTAATAACTTTAAAAAGTTATCCTTGACTGATTCTCCTCTAATTCTACTTCTAAGAGACTGTCTTTGTGACATCAGATGTGCAGACAGAGAAGTGCAAACAAATATATATACTATTTTCAGAGCACTTACTCCACCACTACGCTAAGTACTTCTCAGGCATCATCTCATTTACCCTGCGAGACAGGTGCATGACTTACACATTGTAGTGACCCAGAGAGGCTAAGTAACTTGTCTAAGGTAACAAACAGCCTATCGATGGTAAGTAAAGTCCATTCCAACATAGACAGTCTTACCACAGAGCTCCTGCTCTTAACCTGCCATGCTCAGTGCAGTATAGTGCTTACCTATTGAATGATTTTTTTGTTTACCTATTGCTCCTCTGCTAGACCCCATGAAAGCATAGGCAAGAATCTTCTGTATCTGTTCCCATTTTCCAAACCCAGTGTCTGGTGTTATTTAGGTACTTGATAAATATCTGCTGAAGGAATGGTCTAACCCTTTATTATCATCAAAACCAACTCCTCACTTCTTTTGAACTGCTCCCACCACTCCAATTGGCCTCTCACCTTTTTAATACCTGGCAATAATAATCACTAACACCACCCCTACCATTGCCACCAACATCTTACTTCTCCATGAAAATTGCCGATTCCTGATCATGTATGATCCCCTTTTCTCCCTCTAAGCCCCATAACTTTTTTTCATTCATTTTGTGATAATCAAATTATTGTCACTTGTATATTCTGGGTGTCAGAACTATAGACTCTTTTTGATTAGGGATAATTTCCCATTATTTTTTGCATCCTCCTTAGTGCCTAGGACAGGGTCTTTCATGTGGTGTGTGCTCAGAAGTGATTAAATGCATGTTATGTTTGTAGAGGTAAATATAGGGTGTCCCAAAAATGTATATATACACTTTGAATAATTACCGGTATAAAGGCAGTGTTTGTTAAAATACATTTCATTTTCAAAATTGAGCTATCGGCTGTTAAAGTGTGTATACATTTTTGGGGGATACCCTGTATAAGGCTAGGATATTCACAACATATGTCTCCCAACTTGAATTCTTGATATAAACAAAACAAAACAAAACAAAACAGAAAAACTTTAGTAAAGCTCTGCACTATTATGGCACCATTTAAAAAATTATATTTACTCTTACTTTCTGCATTTGAGTGGGCAAGATTAGTAACCCGGAGGGTGTTAATCCATTTTGCTATGTTCCAGTTAAGGCCTGTAACAAGAGCAGATTAAATGTCTGTTCTAGACTCAACAAATCTACTACTCCCATTCATATTACTCTACTTTACATCCCTGGGATGAGTGTCTCTGATAAAGTTGGCTTGGAATCATATCAGTTTCTGAGTATTGGGCAAATGACTTATAATTAACTATCTGGATTTTCACCTTTCACCTCATTACACTCCCCACCCCCCCATTTTTAAATACAAAACCTCTGGCAAAGTTAACTAAATTGGACCCAAATCAGTTCTGTCTTTATCTAATGTGTATAACTGGTTTCATACCCATTTGTACCAATAGTCAGCTGAGGTAAAAAGAAGGGTTATACTTTTTTAAAAATGTACTATTAAAAATCTCTGTTCTACCCATATAGCAGGAAAAGCAGTGTCACCCTCTGAAGGTCTTTCTAATATCCATGCCAGATTATTCAATAATTCTAGAAGTTTACTTAAGACATGGATCAGCCTGATTTCTAGACCTCAGATGGAGAGAGAACCAGGAGTCTCTCTGGTTTAACCAGTTTATAAATATGTATAAAATAAAACTAGTACAGCGTCTGTGCTAGTAGATGCTGGCTTTTTTCTAGATTGTTTTGAGCTTGTAATGTTTCAGGTTACATTCATTTGCTCATCCACTGTTCTCAAGATAGGACCATTGCTCCAGGATGTACATCTGGAAGTACCTCCATATTTAACTTGATGTGTTGAAACTGGTCCTCCTCCATGACCTCTAGTTCCTTATGTGGAGCTAGGTTCATGTAGCAGATTCCCCATGGTCTCATGGAGTGACCTACCATTTCTCTTTTCTATATAAAACTACAGAAGAGTTTCTAGTAATTTTGAAGGAGTTTGGGGGCATCGATCTCTTTTCTCTCAATAGAATCCTTGACTCATTACTTTCCCCCACTTCTTCTCCAGGGATCAATGTTGTTCATATCATGAGGATACTTTTGTATGCTCCTAAAGTCTTCTTTTACGTCTCCCCAAGGAGACGTAATGCTTTTGGGAATTTCTGGGAAGAAGCAGATTTTTTCCCCAATGTTTCTCTTTTACTAAACAATGTTATATTCCATGTCACCATGACCTTCCTCATGTGTATTTAACAGATGGGTACTCTGTATGTATACTAGTAGATCTTTCTGTGCAAGTGTGTGTATTTACAAGCCATAGTTAGCTATTTTAGATAATATAAAAATAAAATTTTAGAAAAATAAGGAAAATATAGGCCTCTACTAGTAAATAGAGAAACATTTGTCTCTTCAATAGAACTATATAGTTTCCACATGGCTGGATTGGAAGGAACTCACCAAGTCTGTGTCTGTGAGCCCTTGGGTGGGCACTGGTCACTTCTGAAGTTCTAAACATCCTTTTCAAACTAACATCCAGTGGACTCTAGTTGTTCAAGAGTGTTTGAGTATGAAATTACCCACAACTGTAACCATGGCATAACTATGCCCTTCCAGAGAACAGACCTTAGAGCATATATTGCACCATTGAGTGGTGTAGGTAAGAATAAAAGTCGAAACATTGCTAAATGACAAAACGTTAGAGAACTGGGGGTGGCTTTGATGTTGAGGAACAGCATTGGAAAATTTGATTATTTTTATACATCTGTGAAGATATTTGATTTGTGAAAGGAAAATCTGTTTCAAGGCCATTTTGTTGCCTGTGATAGAAATGTTCTGTGTTTTAAGTGATTCAGACATTTAGAATTATAATTTACTAGAGGCCCAGTGCATGGATTTGTGGACCGGTGGGGTCCCTCGGTCTGGCCTGTGGGGATTGGGCTGAAATCGGCAGTCCAACATCCCCTGAGGGGTCCTGGATTGTGAAAGGGTGCAGGCCAGGCCAAGGAACCCACTGGTGCAGAATCCATGCACCGGGCCTCTAGTATGCATATAAGATCGTTGGTTAATCTCTTTCCACCCTCCCCCTTCCCCCTTACCTCTGAGATTCATCAATCTGTTCCATGTTTCCATGCCTGTGGTTTCTGCTCCTTCACTGAGCATCTGGCCCTGGTGGTCAGTGTGTGTCATAGCTACTGGCTGGTCAGCCGATCACTTAGCCTTTTATATATATAGATTACTTCTGCCTTATTACTTCTTGCTCTTAAGGCATTTACTCTGTGCAGACATGATTTAAATACTGCTTCTTTCTCAGTAAGAATTATTTTGCATACTCTGTATGTGTACCTAGAGAATTTTATATCCTAAAATTTTGATTGCTGACATTAAATGGATACTTAAGTGGGTACACACTGGCTGATGAGTCAACAAAGAGAATTATGGAAAGTGGGCGGGGCTAGTGGCCTGGACATAAATTGGAGTGAGAGTTGGGTAGCTTTAGTCTCTTTTAATGCTCAGAAAAAACCATTATATGCAAACTAGAGGCCCAGTGCACAAAATTCGTGCACAGGTAGGGTCCCTAGGCCTGGCTGGCAATCAGGGCCGATCTGTGGGGTGACCCACAGGGAGATGGGGGGGGGTTTCTGGCACCCACCTTGGCTGGCCTGGGGCCTACGGGCTGGAGGAAGCTCCTGCATTGAGTGTCTGCCTCCTGGTGGTCAGTGCATGTCATAGCAACTGGTCATTCTGCCAGTTGTTCCACTGTTTGGTAGATTTGCATATTAGGCTTTTATTATATAGGATGAGCCAAAAGTTAATGGTATTCCTAAATTTGGGAGAAGAACTCAGATTGGGGTTAGCCTAGATAAAATATTCATGATGATTACATGGGAAGAAAGGATTGGTTTTCCCTAACATAATGAAGAGGAATTGTGTCTGGTAAAGTAAGGTAACTAGATGGTAAAGAACCATCAAAATGGCACTTTCCAAACAGATTCAATGGAAGCTCTTGCATCTGAGACCTGATGGTGGCTGGGAACAATAGCTGAAGAAGATGACATTTACGAGACAATAGAACCAGTATCATCAATAATGAGGTATTAATATAATGCTGAGTTGGTGAATGTTCTTCAGACATATGATTGGACAGTAGGAAAGATGAAGGAGGCAAGAATATGTCTCAGGCCTGAAATTGTAGCAACTATTCAGTTAAATGAATGACATTTTGTCATGGGAAAAATCAGTGGGAACCATGTCAAGACCTCAGAAGGTAGAGTGTTTTCACATACTCAGAAAGCGACATCTTGGGAGCCCAACTTGAATGCTATGTTTGATCAAATACAACAGATGTTTCAACAGTGAGGACCATAAAAATGATTTTGAATTTGTCAACTTAACCAGTTTATAAATATGTATAAAATAAAACTTTTCCTTGCTTATATATTTGGTCATAATATGTAGTAAGTAGATTCACACTTAATGAATCTCAGAATTTACTGTGTGTCAGGCACTGTATTTGGCACCCTCATATTGTTTTCTCATCCGATCCTCTTTACAACCATAAATATTAAGAATTAGCACTTTTGCTTTCTAAAGAAAAATAAGGGTTAAGTTAGATAACTTGTCTGAAAATCACACCGCTAAAAAGTGTTCAGATTTGAATTTAGTTTCTGATTCCAAATCCAGTTCTTCTTCCATAACAATAGTATTCTTCTTCTTTGTTATACTTACTGTTTTGCTATCTTGTAAATCTTTCTTTAAAAACCATGTGAGTTTATAAAGAGCCAAATCTAAATTTTAGATTTTTACTTGGCGGCCATTATGAAGTGGCTACGGGAAACAACTTACCAAATCACAAAGAAGGTTGAGGCACCTGAGGATGAAACTCAGTGAGGAAAATTTGTATAAATGTCTGGAGGCCAGTGCCCCTTATTCTTATCAGACAGAAACCCATCACAGAATTTCTTCAGACCATTCTCAGGAATCAATAACAAATATCTACCTCTGTGTGTGGTTAAAATAGGGGAGCGTTTGGTATGTGCTAATCCCAAGGGCTAAATTTTTCTTTGACTTTTACTCTTTTATACTAACAAATAATTTTATGTAAGCTCCTTCTACATACCAAATTTCAGTGAAATCTATTAAATACTCTAAATCTAACCTTTTGACAACCACTCAGCCACCATTTTACAGAGAGTACACTTAATATTTTACCTTTTTATATTCAGATACCTTAAGTTCTTTTGGAGGACAAACAGGTCAGTGTGAAATGCCTGGCAATTCAGAAGAAACAGAACTCTCACTTTGACGGGCAGAGCCAGTTTTCCCATCCTAATTCTGAAGAATATGGGAAACAATTTGAACAGATGCAGATCAGCATTATGTGCAACTTGAAAAAGTTGAAGACTGGAATGAATTTGGCTTCGTTCAGGGCATATTGATAAAGTACTTGAAATAGCAGAACAAGATGGGAGAAATTTTATTTCTTGCAACTGAGTCTCTCTCAAGGATATCTTGGTCTGTATTTTAAAGTCCTTCCGTGTTTCCTGTGCATCTGAAGACTTCTACTTTCGGCGTCCTCTGCCATCCATAGCTTCTGTTTCATCGCTGTTTCACAGTGCTCATGGCATTGGTTTGCCATGGCTGCCAGTCAGTTTCACATTGTAGATGAAATACCTGCCCATTCATTCTTTCATTGTGGACAACGAATAATAGTTAAAAATTTTAGAAACCGGTGTCCACATTTAGAATAGCAGAAGTTCAAACAAAATAGGCGTTCAGATAAAACAAATTGCTCACTTTCTGCACTGTTCGATGTTGGCCTCATGCTGCAGGAACAACCTTCCTCAGGGCTGAATAGAGGTTGGTGTGGGTTCTGGGGGCCTCAGAGCACATGGACGCAGCTGTCTCATTACTGTGTGTTACGTGGCTCTGCTCCTCATTATTTCCTGTACACGTGCAGTCCGCGTGCAATATGAGGTACCTGACATCATCCACCAGCTTTATTTATTTATTTATTTTACTTTGGCACACAATTGCCAGCATCTTCAGATTAATGCCTGTGAAAGGGATGTGGTTTTGTTAGCATCTATGACATAGCTTGCTAAAGCAAACAAGCTTTTCTCCAGGTAAACTGTAAATCATCAAGTAAATTATTTGATGTTATCCCCAAGTAAAGTGTACCTACTTGCCGTGCCCAGTTCTGCGTTAACCAGGTGTTTTGTACTGAATAAATACCAATGGCTGGATAGATGGAAGGATAGATGGAGGGCTGCTGTCAGTGTGTAATCTTGCCCTTTCGGGGATGTGCCTGAGAACATGGGACGGTGTGTCCCGAGTTCTGGGGTATCAGTGCAGCCAGCTTGCCATCCATCTTTAGGACTGCTTGACAAAAGGCCACACTTGAATGAATATCACAATCAGCTAGTGGATGAGAACTGAATGGGAAATAAGAGAAGGGCCTTGGCAGAGAGGGTCTTGTGTGAATGGCTTTGTGTTACTTGAAAGGATTGGTCCAGCCACCCTTTTGCCCCAACAGTCTCTGGCCAGGGACGAAGCCCGATTCTCTCCAAGGTGAAATCAATCTAAGAGGACATTTTCCTCATGAAAACTGGGAGCTGTAGAGTAATTTCCAATGATGATGCTATAAATCAAGAAAATAGTACAGGCAACTCATGGTAGCCTTTTTATTTTTATTAGGCTCTTTTAAAAATCCTATATAATAAAAGCCCAGCGACCTTACAGTGGAATGACCAGAATGACCGGTCGACCAGTCACTACGACGCACACTGACCACCAGGGGGGCAGATGCTCAACACAGGAGCTGCCCCCTGGTGGTCAGTGCACTACCACAGTGGGAACGCGCTCAACTGACCAGGATGAGCGGCCGTTCCTGCTGCGAACCCTGGGCCAACAGGCAGGAACCCTGGCTGTGAATGTATCCTCCTTACCCCAGGCTCCTCCTCCTCACTCCGTGCCACCTCCTCTGAATGCCCACAGGCCGTGCAGTGCTGCTGCTGCGGCTGGGCTTGATGAGCTGACCCCAGAGGCTGGGAGGCGGGTTCATGGTTGCTGCAGGACTGAGGCCTAATCTGTCACCTCTCAGTGCTATTGTCCTTGGGCCTGGCTCCAACTGGGTCCCCTGGAGAGGCGTGTGCTCTGGCTCCATGGGAGATGCTGGACCAGGGAGCAGCTGCTCAGAAGGCAGGTCTACAGCCGCAGGATGAGCAGCACTCCCATAGCGGGCTGATCCCCGCAGGCCACGCCCCCCACCAGTGCATGAATCCCGTGCACCGGGCCTCTAGTATGTATATATTTTTATTGATTTCAGAGAGGAAGGGAAGAGGGAGAGAGAAATAGAAACATCAATGATGAGAGAGAATCATTGCTCGACTGTCTCCTGCATGCTCCACACTGGGGATTGAGCCCACAACTGGGAATTGAACCGTGACCTCCTGGTTCATAGGTCGATACTCAGCCACTGAGCCACACCAGCTGGGCTTTATTAGGCTCTTTTTCTTGGTAGGAGCAAACACCAACTAAGTTGTTACAAACAAACAAACCACAAAACAAAAACAAAATACCAGGCAACTTATTATGAGATGTGTCTGGAGAGAGCTGGAAAGCTGTGAGGAGGAACTAAGACCCTTCCGCGGGCCCCACGGCTGGCTACCTGCTGGTCTCTCTCAAGGATATCTTGGTCTTTATTTTAAAGCCCTTCCATGTTTCCTGTACATCTGAAGACTTCTACATTAGGCTTTGTCTGCCATCCCATAACTTCTGCTTTATCATTATTTCACAGTGTTCATGACATTGGTTTGCCGTGGCCTCCAGTCAGTTTCACATTATAGAAGAAAGACCTGCCCATTCTTTCATTGTTTTTGGTTCAGATTCCTGAGAGAGGTTTGATGAGCTGGCCTCTCTTTTTTCTAGTTGGCCCAGAGTTCAGGCACTAGCCAGTTTAAGGATGGCTGCTTTGTTCAGGTACCTACTGGTGGGTAACAGTACCTGTGCTGTGCAAAAAGGGGCTGAGCCTGTGGGCAGGGGAGGTTAATCTAAGAGAAAAATTGGGCATGATGGATGTGATTATTTGACATATCAAAGAAGGAAGCTTAACTGATTCTGCCTTTAGAAATCATTCACTGAGCAAGATGGAAACCCTCTTCCAGAACATATTTAATAAATAAAGCCAATTTGGTATCTGAAGATTTTTACTGTGGCCAAAGCAGGAGAATCTTGACGTGTGTATTCATGAGGGAAATGAGGGGCACATCTGGGAGTTATCTACCTTACAGTAGAAAATAATTAAGAAGCTGAGAGAATTAAGGATATGAACTTATCCTTTGTCACTGAAAATCTGAATATTAAAAATTTGCTGTAAAAAGGTGACTGATTTGATGGAGTTCCTTTGTAGGAGGTCTTTTATGGGCTCTGTCTACATAATTTGGATAACCTTTGCACCATTGTGGAACTCATAATTATGAATACAAGAAGGTATTTCCTTATAAGCCAAGACATTCTTCCTTTTGTGTGTGTGTGTGTGTGTGTGTGTGTGTGAAGCATAACCTGCAAACTAAACTGCTGATATCTAGTAACTTTGTTAGTGTTATGCCCAGATTTCAGGATCCCCAAGAAACCACATCAGGGAGCCAGCCATGTCCGATGCAAAAGCGTAAGAGTCTGTATTCGAGCTAGCTCGGCTCCCCCACCTCGCCGACACAGCAGCAGGAAGCAAAGAGAGAGAGAACTCTGTGTGGAGAGGGGTTTTATAGGGGGTTGGAGTAAGGGGAGGAGAAAGGGCTGTGGCCTTGCCAATTGGCCAGGCACAAGTTGGTGTCTTGTTCCTGGGTGTGGCTAGCAGAGGCTTAGACTTCCGGGAAGAAGCTCCTTGCCAAGCACATGGCCAGGGTAAGATGGAGCACTTACCCTGGGGCAAGATGGAGGGCATAGCCCTTACCCTGGGGCAAGATGGAGGGCGTAGCCCTTACCCTGGGGCAAATGGAGGGCCTAGCCCTCGCCCTTTCAGTTAGTAAGTTGTTATATATGTAACCAACATAGGCATCAACATACAGACACAGATATTGTGTCCCACCCCATTTACACCTGGAAGCACCTCTGGTTCAGATAGTGTCTACTTTTCTTGGGCAAAATGTGAGAAACTGTTACTGTGTTAATACTCAGGGATTCCATTGCTACTATATGGTAACTTAATTTCATGGGGCTAAGAATATAAACAGATCTTAAACTATACCCTTGATTTTTCAGTAAGAAAATAAGAAAGAAAGAACATTATGTTTCTTTAATATACACGGCTGCAGTTTTGAGAACTGATAGTATTTAGGTAGTTATCTATGTTCTTTTTTTTAAAATAAATGGGGCAGTGGGACTAATACACTGGGCTGGATAAAATGTAGCATCAGGCTATTTTTGTGAGATGCTTGGGTTTACATTGCAATCCCAGGTCATCTCTTTATAAGAGCACTGAAATAATTGATTGATCTCCTGACCATTATTGAAAACTGTTGGAGGGCCAAAGTGAAAAGGCCAATGTAAAGAAATCAAATAAATTGAGAGAAGGGGAAGACTAGGAATTGTCATTCCCCTAGCTTTTCTGAGGGAACATGGAAAAGAAATCTTAACAAAATCAATTTGCAATCACTTGAAGAGAAGAAGGTTTTTTAACTGGGTAGTTTGACTTCATAAAAGACAGTCCTGTCCTACTAATCTAATCCTTTGAGATGAAAATGAAAGGCTGGGTATATCAAGGAGAAAGATTTATATATAATTTCATTTAGACTGTGGAATGCCTGAGATAGTGGGCATCAGCGGCTCATTGTCCACCTGAGGACAGATATCAGACTGAGTTCAAGACCAGTATCGCTTATATTTCTATCCAAAGCCTGATACTTGGATTGAAATGCATGGGAGCTTCATTTGCTCACTGCATAGAGCTGGTGAGAGAACCAGCAAAGAAAGAAGCTTTAAATATATAGCTGCCCAGCCATACTGCCCTTTGTTCTCATCATTTCTATGACACATATTCTAAACCTCATGTTATCATTTAACTTAGAAGTCATCAATTACTTTGTATAATTTGCTCTTATTTTCCAATTAGCTCACCCTGAGGATGACTTACACTTCATCTCTACCTCCTATAGCACCTGATAGGCATTTAATAACTATTTGATTGATTAACAAGCAATCAATAAGATCATAAAGAATTGGTTGTATGATGTCCAATAGAAAAATACTGTATTTGCAACAGTATGTACCAAGTCCACTACTAGTTAGCTGCGCCAGTGTGCTAATGGAGGGATGCTTAAGGAGTGAAGCTTAAGGAACTCATGAAAATGATCTCTGTACTACTAGGCAGGGGTTCGACTTTTACTAGATGACTGTGGTTCACAATTAAAACAGGAGGTTCAGATGGGAGCTGTGGCGGTGACCAAAGGAAGCTTGAGGGTGTGTGGTATACAGTGGCTGAGTGTGTGCACTCTGAAGTCAGACCTAGCTAGATTCTCAAACCAGCAGTGACCTCGTGTGAGTTGCTTAACTTCTCTAAAGCTCACTTTCATTATTGGTGAAATGGAGAGAGTAAGTAATAGGGTTTACTTCATAGGGATATGAGAATCAATTGACATGATGCATCTATAGCACCTAGCATGCTGTAAGCAACTCAGTATTGTAATACGAAGCATACTGAATGAGGAAAAAGGGGAGTTGTTTTACACAAGATTATGACAAACCATCAGTTTGGTTTAGTTCCATAAAAGTTTTGAGTGCCTATTATATGTCTTTCACGAAGGAAATCACGAGGGCCAAAGGGCTTAATCTGCAGCATTAATGGAATCAAGATGCACACAGGGAAGGGTTCCTGCGAGTCAGGATTGCTGGACCCATTGGCCTATGTATCTGAGGAAAGTTGTGGAATTTTCCTCAAGGACTTGGAAATAACCTAGTTCCACCTCACATTCTCCCAAACGTGTTTAATTGTGGTGCTATTATGAACTAGATCGGTATCATCTCAAGACCCTCTGGTTACTGTCTATTCTTTGAGATCTTGAGCTGTCATTACTTAACAGTTTAAACTGTGCCTATGAAAGATCAACATATCGGCACTTTTCAGTAGTAACCAGCTAACATCAAAATGTCATTGCTGAGCCATAAGGATGCCCCCATTTTGTTCAGTTAGCAAAGATCAGAATTCACAGCCAGCTAATGTGAGTCTGATAGCTTCAGCTGCGTTTTTACCACCAGTTCTGAACACAATGAGACTGTGTCTAAGACACATACTTGTCTGGGATGATTCATCTACAGGCAGAGGCCCCGCTGTGAAGGATCCAGATTAGAGATTAATAAACGCTACATCTGATTGTAACGTAGCTCTGTCCTCCAGAGAGTCTGCTGAAGGTGGGTGAAAGGATAAGCGCTGAGCTCCTTTGTGTTTGAAATGCCAATTGGCATTTCCCTTTAAAGAGCTCTTTTTTTCTGCTTGCATGCTTCCATCAGAGGAAAAATATTGAAGGGAAATTCTGTGAGCTGTAGAAATGTTGGAGACTACTGAATGTGCTTTAAAAACAAATACTTAAACAAACTTCAAAATAAGAATGAATACATGGGCCATCCCTTAACTTGTCATGTTCTTATTTGCAGGAAAGATCTTGCCAACTTTGATATCTCCCTTGAGTGATGGCCGTTGCTCATCCCTGCTTGGCCGCTTCCAGAGTCAAGCTGAGATATTGACAGCATTTCAGCTCCCCAGGCCCCAGAGGGGAGAATGGAAACACTGGTTGGGCTAAGGGTGGAGGCCAGTTAGGACATTCCAATGGGGTCTTTATCTGTGGAATGAGGACTATGGGAAAAGAGAGGACAGAAGGAAGAAGCCCAAGCCTGGGCTGCAGGGCTGATGACAGCAGTGAGCACACGCTTCCCAGGAATGTTGGTGGGGTTGGTACTGCTAAGTCAGAGGGGACAGGCCGGGCCACAGAGAGAGAGCCTCGACTGTGTTAGAAGCTTGATCCCTGGTATTCTGTACCTTCTAAACCAGGGGTGGGGAACTTCCTGCCTGCAGGTCATATATGGCCTGCAAAATCATTTGGTCTGGCCTTGCCAAGGCATTAGGGGCAAATTAAATAAATGTTTGACCAAATATGGCAGGCTACTGTTTAAGTTGATAATGTTGTATGGCCTGCGAATGATGTTATAAATATTCAAATGGCCCTTGGCAGAAAAGAGCTTCCTCACACCTGTTCTAAACCAACTATTCCTTCTTTGTATGGATAAAGAAATGAATATGCTGTTTTCTAGGAATATGGTCAAAATTGTATGATTAAAAATAGTTTTAGTGTTTCCCTGTGTCAGGCTAGGAGCTGGGTAGCAGTTCTAGTAGATTGTATTTCACTCTCAATAATGAGACTTCACCCACTCATGACCCAAGGTCGTCAGGGAGAGAAAACAAAGGGTAAACAATGGGAACTCTGAACTCTTGAAGATTCATTTCTAGTGCTAATAGCCAACAGCCATAAGTGAAACATAGCAAAAGTAAGAGTTTAATAATTCTGAAAAAGGGGATCAATTTTCAGTATAAAATGAACAAAGAAAATCTCAACCTTGGATGCAAGCAGTCAAATACTGGAGGCATAGTGATACCTAACAGTGAGCCTAGCGGGGTCAGAAAGCTGGGGAAGACTGGATGTAACCTTGCCATAAGGCTGCCTGCCACAGGGCGGGGGCCAGTAAGCTGTGAGAAACCAGGTGACCCACTTGGCATGATTCAGATTGGGGTTTGATATGCTAGTGGACAAAGCAATGTAAACCAGTTGGCACTAGTAACATGCTAATCACCTCATAGTTAAGCCAGGAAAGGAGTGTCAGGTCTCAGTTGGCACCTGCAGATATAGGGAGCAGGGTCCAGCATCAAGGGTGCTCGCAGTTTGTCAGAGACTGTGTGGAATAGTTACAAGTTCTGAGTAGGGTTCCTCATCCATCCGACAGATGGAATGAAACAGGACGTGAGGAGGAACCTTAGTCCTTTGGATTGGACACATGGCCAGGCTGTTAGGAAGGAAGGGTTCTGGGTGGGCATGTTTGCACCAGTGAGACTCATAGCAGGTATATCAAATACTGGGCTTAGATAAACACTAATATAGATGTGGGCATTTTATAGGATAGAAGGAAATCCAGCTTTGGATGTTGTTGGTGAGTCCTGGCCAGTCCTGGTTTAAAGATTGGAGGGCATGCCAGTTCTAAGTCCTACAGTGGTGCGAGGCCAAGACAGGCAGGGGCTAACAAGCTCTCGAAGATGTGTATATGTGTGTTTTTCATCTGTCTGTGTGCAATTTTGTTTTCATTTCTGGAGTCCTTCAAAATGTGTTGCCTCTTTTAACCGAGGACCAAAATTGGTTTGGGAGATATGAATACATTCAAAGCCGTGCTGATTGTAACAGCCACACTTCGCTGTCTGTGGTTAAGTAGTGATGAGTTTTCCAATCCAGGGACTTAGGAAAACCGACCCCTGCATGTTTGGTGAGAAAAACCTTCTTAGAAACTTCCTTTTGCTACTGAAGACAATGGCTTGTTAACCTGTGCCCCCCGAGCAGGATTGATCCAAATTGTAAAAATTCAGTGATGCTTCATCTTTCTGTGTAGAGCAGAGACAGAAGGACAAAGAGATCTTTGTTTTCCGGAGACCCATGTATATGAATCAGTGTCTAGAAACAGGGCTTTTGTTATTTTTAGCAGCAAACGAGGTGCTAGCACTCATAGGTTGATCAAATATAAAGTGCCTTTTCTACCCTTTCTGCTGGCACCTCCTCACTTCTCTATTCCCATCGGTATATGAACGTGATGTTCTGATTAAATACGTATGAAGAGATGGAAAGGTTAATTTATTGGAGACAAATATAAACATCTCTACTTTGAAACATGCTGCTAGTACATCAAGTTCCATCACGAGCTTGTATTTAACCCGGTTCCTTGATAATTATCACCATTCTTCTGTAATCTCTACCCTCTCAGCCTAAGTTAAATGGAAGTATTTTTTATGGCATAAGCAGTTTTGGATTTCATATTTCACACACAGCAAAAAAAAAATTTTTTTGTTGTCCCTAGATGATTTGGTTTAGTTTTATGATGGCTTTCTTTTTATCCTAGAAAATGCCCAGATCTCTATTAGTGTTGAAGACACTCGACTTTGTAAACTTGTCTAAATAAACTTGATTTGATGTTGATAATCCTACGGCCTAATTAATTCTGCTAGTTTCATTTTTACATTATTTTTCTCGATCCATTTTATTTTTCCCAGCTGCCTCTATTCCCCTACCTTCTTCCCTTGTGTTTACTTAAAAATACATTTATTCAGTCACAGACTTGATTGTTGGTGAACTTGACAGCTTGCTGTTTTATAGAAAAGAACCTCTTAATGAAAATACAAGTCAATCCTTCTGAGAGTTGTTTTGATATGCATAATGGAGCGGGCCATTTAATTTAAGATGAAATGAAATAGCCTTGTTAGGGTTTTGGCAGTCCCAGTACCTTACAGAGGCGCACAAACTCATTCCAGAAGTTCTCTTGGTATTCTCTCGGCCCTTTGTTCCCTGACTTTAATTCTATAATTCATTTGGGTATCCTAGTGAGAGGGGATCTGCCTTTTTATTCTTCCCCTCTTACTGCCCTGTTACTTATAAGCTTTCTTCTTGCTGCAAAATTGTCTCTGAGACCCAGAATAGGAAGAGCCTTGTAGGCATTCTCAAAGTGAATACCTTTAGATTGTTTCTCAGCTGTGGCTTAAAGTTGGTGATTGAAGCACATCCAAAAGGGAGACTCAGTCAGCGAGGAAAATGGGGCAAATTCAAGGAGAAAGCAAATTTATCTTCTGAAAGAACAAATATGAAAAAGAATGCTGGCTTCTGCTGGGAGTTGGTTAGTCATCCCAGAATGGCTCTTAAACTAGCCCAATCTGCTTGAATTTCTGTTCATGGGCTTTTGAAAATCCAGTGTGTTTTCCTTTGTATTTAAAGGTGTATTTTTTTTAAGGGTCTGGCATTTAACAGGTAGGAAAGATCACGATTCTCCACCAGTAAGCTTCCATTGAGTGTTTCAGTCATGATATTTCTGATTAATGACGACGCTGGAGAACATCAGGCATTTTTCTCTGTCTTGCAAAGCATTGCTTACAAAAGTCAGACACGATTCAAAACCAGCAGAAATAGCTAACACCAGCTTTAGTCACCTGGAAAAGTGACTGTGTGGAGTGAGGATTTATAATCACCAAAAAGGGAGTCTCTTGGAATTAAGTGGGGAGGGAAAAACCTTTCCTTATTTGGGGAGAGGAAAAAGATTTTGTCTTCCATATTCTGCTTCTACTCTGTGCTCAGTGTGAGAGAACTAAAAAAGTACCCAGGACTTCTCTGAGAGCAGCCAGGGTAACCCTGCCCTCTCACCCCATCATTTCCACACTTGTCTTCTGAATCTGGTGGTAGTGGAGAAAGTTTTCAGCAAAAGCCTAGCAGTTCTAGCCTTGCATCAGATACACAGATCCTCCTCTAACTGAAGTTAGAAGGAGAGCACACGGATTTTCTTTACTCATGTACCAGGAGAAGAGTCTAGAAAGAAAACCAGATTTATTTCATCTAAATCTACATCAATGTTCTAGCGGGATCATAATCCCTCTGATGTTATAAAGTACCAACATTTGAATAATGTGAAAGACTTTATGATACTGGAAAGATATAATCTCAATTGGATAACCAACAAAGATAAATCAGATTTGAGGATTATCTAGTTGCAACATCAATTACCACATTATTTAATTGCTGCTGAGAGCCCACTATGGGCCAGGCCAGGCCTCATTCTAGGTGCTGAGATATAATAATGTACAAACAAATAATGATCCCTGTCCTCTTGGTGTTTAAGCTCTAGTTGGGGAGAAGCAGTATGTTCATAATAAATTATCAAATAAGTACTTGTGTAGTCTGTTAGATAGTGATAACTACTATGGCAATAAGAAAAAGTGGACCAGGTTAAGGGCGCCGTTAGTATTCCACTTCAGGGTCAGGGTTTGTCTTTGTTGAGAAGGCGAGGTTTTAGCAAAGACTTGAAGCAGGTGCATGTATTAGCTTTGAGGATTCCTGGCTAGCTGGAGGAAGAGTGTTTCAGAGGGAGGAAATTGCTAGACTAAAGGTTTGGAGCAGGAATGTGTGAATATGTTCAAGAGAGGTCAGAGTGCATGGAGCAGAGGGGGGCGGGGAGGGAGGGAAGATGTGGGCTCTGTGGGGCAATGGGGTCCAAAGGAAGGGCCCTGGCTTTTCTTTCTAGTGAAGTGGGCAACCATCAAGGCAGAGAATAACATCTTATGACTTAAGTTTTAAAAGGATCATCCTGCTTCTTTGTTGACATGAACTGTAGGGGGCTGGGGCTGAGGCAGGGAGGACAGTTAGGAGGCTCTTGTAGTGGTTGGGTAAAGGATGACGGTGGCTCAGACAAAGTTTTGTGGAAAAAGGTTGAATTCTAGATACATTCTCAAGGTCAGCAGTCAAGGTTAAGTGATTGGATAGAGGGTTCCAGAGAAAGAGAGGAGTTGGAACTGGAGGGAGAGCATTGCCTTTAACTGCAATGGGAGAGGCCGAGTTCCGTTTTGGGAATGTTGGAGATGTTTCTAAAGATATCTGAGTGGGCACGCAGAATAGGCAGTGTGATATAGAAGTCTGAAGTTTTGGAGAAAGCATGGAAGTGTTTGGCATATAAATAGGATTCAAATGAGGAGACTGGATGAGATATCTGAGGAGGTGAATGTGGATAGGAACAATTTCAGGGCCAAGGATTGACCCTGGGCACTCTAGCTTCAAAAGCTTAGAAGGAAGAACCAGCAAAGAAGACAGAGGGACAGTGGCCAGTAAGGTAGGAGGAAAGTCAAGAAATGGGAAGCCCTGGAAACCGGGAGAAGAAAGCATATCTAGGTGCGATACTTCAGCCATGTCAAATGCTGCTTATAGGTAAGGACTGCAGATGGGTGCTGGAGCTGGCAGCATCAGGGTAACCTTGCCTTTCACAAGAGGAGTTTTAGTGGAGTAGTGGGGTCATAAGTGTGGTTAAAATTAGTGTAAGAGAGAATGGGAGAAGAGGAAGTAAGTACAAATGATGCTTTTAAGGGATTTGCTGCAAAGAAGAGTAGAGGAGCGGCCAGTACCATTTTCTGCCTCTCTGGCTGGCTTCAAGGAGAACCCCCTCACATTTTATACAAGTGCAGTTAATATATAACTATTCAGGCATACTTTATTTTTATGAAGTATATTTGTACTATCAGCATAGAACTTTGGAACCAGATGAGATTGTCAAGGTCATTTCAGTTAATCTCCCACCTAATAAAGGAATCTTGCTCATAATACTAATAAAACACTTTTTATATACTATTTAGGGACCCAGAGATGAATAAAGCATGATTCCTGCTCCTGAGAAACATATATTTTTAGTGGGAGGAAGCAGGCATATATGCTTCCTGTGTGATAAATGTTATAATAGAGGCACATACAAAATATTTTGAAAGCACAGGGGAAAGAAAACGAACTTGACTTGGGAAAGTTAGGAAAGACAATATGCATAAAAAGCTGACATCTAAACTAGATATTAAAGATGAGGCTGACATTTTCCAGACAGAGTACTGGGGAGAATCCCTTTCTTAGATGATAATCCAGCTTCCGTTTGAATGCTTATAGCTACAGAGAGCTCACTACATTATGAGGCCAATTTCATTTTAAATAGCTATAGTAGTTGCAAATCCATTTCTTATATTGAGCCAAATAATGCTTTCTAATATTCCTAGTCATTAGTCACAGTGTCTTCCTCTGAAACTGATGGTCAAAGACTTATCTTTCTCCATATAGATCATTTCTGTATTTGAAAATAGATATTATGTTCTCTTTTCAGTCATCTCTTTCCATGTTGAAAAAAGGGAAATGAATAGTCTGAGTTTGGGTTCCCTGGGAAGGAGACTCTGGGACTGAGGTGGGTGGACAGGTAGTTCGTTAGGGAGTGTGTTTGAGATCAGTGCTATGAAAGAGAAGGGAAGATGGGCAGGAGTGGGCAGAGGGAAGGTGGAGAAGCAGTGCAGTTTTAATGGGAGCTCAAGCCAACCCTGATGGGAGTTCTGAGGATAGACTCATCCTTCAGAGCTGTCCAGAGTTAGAGCAAGGACCAGGTCTTTAATTCCATGACAACCAGTCATTGGGCCAGTTTACTCCAGCCTGAGGGCATGATTTTGGGCAAGATGGTTCTCTCTGCTGATGCAGTCCCCAAAGTGGGCTGGTGGCTGAAACCTATTGCCAGGACATTCTTAGCAGCTGGAATCATTAGTCCTTTATTTCTGAAGTGGGTCTTTAAGGGATCTGGGTGATGCAGAAAAAGAATATAATGTACTGCTAATTCTTTTGGCACTTATTTTCCAAAATAGATAATACAATGAAAAGGTACCTGTATTTTTTGTTTCTTCTTATTAGAAATCAAACACCATGAACATCAAAGTGATGGGGGTTCAAGGTAATGGTTCCAGAATGATGGAGCTCCCTGATGACTAATGTGCAATTGAACCTTTCCTGTGCCAATTGCTCATCTCAGTCATGATGGCCCTTTATACAGGAACTAGAGGCTCGGTGCACAAAAATTTGTGCACTCGGCGGGGGCGGGGGGGTGTCCCTCAGCCTGGCCTATGCCCTCTTGCAGTCTGGGACCCCTCAGAGGATGTCCACCTGCTGGCTTAGGCCCACTGCCTGGGGAAGCAGGCCCAAGCTGGCAGTCAGACATCCCTCTGGCAACCCGGCAGCCCTCGGGGGATGTCCACTTACCAGCAGGGAGCAGACCTAAGCTGCAGTTGGACATCCTTAGTGCTGCTGAGGAGGCAGGAGAGGCTCCTGCCACCACCGCTGTGCTGGCAGCCATCAGCCTGGCTTGTGGCTGAGCAGAGCTCCCCCTGTGGGAGCGCACTGACCACCAGGGGGCAGCTCCTGCATTGAGCATCTCCCCCCTGGTGGTCAGTGTGTGTCATAGGGACCAGTCATTCCCAGTCGTTCTGCTGTTAGGGTCAATTTGCATATTACCCTTTTATTATAT
>NW_005871058.1:12639757-12644980 GCF_000147115.1 Myotis lucifugus | reverse complement strand
AGAGGGACAAGCCGAATGCCCCGTGGTAACAGGCACCAGCAGTTGTGCCTGCGCCTGTGGCCCGGGAGATGGACAATCTGCCTGCCCCGTGATCCCGGGTGCCTGTGGCTGTGGCCTGGGCGAAGCCGCCTGCCCAAGTTCCCCTGTGGTTGCAGATGGCCCGGGCGAAGCTGGCCCGGGTCCTGGGTGCCTGCAGCCAGCCAGAGGGAGAGAAGCCCAGGTCCCGGGTGCCTGCAACCAGCCTGAGGAGGGAATTCTGGGTACCAGATGTGGGGCGAGGCAGAGGTGGTTAGGGGCGATCAGGCTGGTAGGGGAGCAGTTAGGGGTGATCAGGCAGGCAAGCAGAGGTGGTTAGGGGCTATCAGGCAGGCAGGCAGGTGAGTGGTTAGGAGCCAGCGGTCCCGGATTGTGAGAGGCAGTTGGACATACCCCGAGGGGTCCCGGATTGGAGAGGGTGCATGCTGGGCTGAGGGACCCCTCCCTTGCACGAATTTCGTGCACTGGGTCTCTAGTTTTGTAATGATATTAGGAGATAAAATGTAAGTGGGGAAGCATAGTGAGCTGCAAACTGAATTATATTCTTGTCCTTCATCCCAGAAGATGACACTTCCTGTGGTGATCACAATGCATGCTGGATGTCTGCAAAGATGGATGTGTGACCAGCAGTCCTTTCCACTCCCTGCATACATGAAGATTGCTGTTTGATTTGTGGCTGTGGCCATAATTTGCAAAGCTTGTCACTGCTTGCAAGTTATAGTTAGCCCAAAGCTTTGTTTAAAAAGGGCTGTCCCATTCCTGATATTGTACACCAGATTGCTGTGTCAACTAAATTAATAACAAGGGACCACGTATTATACCAGGAAACATTTTCCCAAGCTATAACTCTGTCTCTTGATTTCTGTTTGGCTTCATTCATCTCCTCTTGATGCTACAGATAACATTGTCATAATAAATAATTCTTATTTAATGAAGATTGTCAAGATAAAAGGTGGAACTGGACATTGATGGAAACAGAAGATTCAGAAAAAGGATGATTGTAGAGGATGATAGAATTAGAAAGAAGTAAGGTGAAGACATGGTAGGGGTGAGATGGAGCTACATTATTTTTTCTCTTTTCTTACTTTCCACGTACATTGGCTTTCTTCACATAGTAGCTGCAGTTTCTTTAGGAACCCATTTATAATTGTGAGAGAGTTTTAACAGAAGACTAAGAGAGAAGAGGGCCAGGTTGGTATGTAATAGATTGGTTTTCTTTTCAATTCAATCTCATTAGCATAGGCTCCTTTACTATGGACATTTACTCTCAAGGCTAACTCTCTATGTGTATTCGAACCAGCAGTGGTTTCACTGTAGATGGAACTATGTTGGTGATGAGACATGTTCATTTATCATAGAATGGATAGACTTTGTTTACAATTGGGATCCCTTTCATCCTAAGCCTGTACATTTTAAGGTATATTTGGAAGCCTTTGCCACTTTGTTATATCTACTAGGCTTGTGAAAACTCAAGTGATAATATGTCTCATTTGAGAATCACCCAAATTCCCTTGAGCTGAGAGACTAACAGGAAAAACAAATGGCTACTTTTTTAAAGTGATAGCCATTCTGGAAGGGTTGTTCTCTTAGTCTCCTTCCTGTCCTGTTGTGCATCTCTGTAAGCCCTCTGACAAGTCTTGGAATAATTAAGCATTATTGTTTTGGATTCACAATCCTATATAATAAAAGAGAAACATGTAAATTGACCATCCCTTTGCTATGCTCACCAGCCAATCAGAGTGGATATGCAAATTAACCCGACAAAGATCATGGGTTAATTTGCATACACAGGCGCCAGGTGGAGAGCAGAAGCAGAGAGCCAGCAGCTTGGGGGGATGGACGTGGCTCCCTCGGTTGCTCCCTCAGTCGCTCCCTTGGAGGGCCGTGGCTCCCTCGGTCACCAGGCGGAGAGCAGGAGAGCAGAGCAGGAGAGCTGGAGGCTTGAGGGGCTGTGGCTCCCTGGGTTGCTCCCAGCATGGGGAGCACCAGGAATTCTGGGAATAGTAGTTCTGATGGCAGCCCCAGGACCGGAAGCGGAAGCCCAGAGAGCGGAGAGCACCAGGAATGCTGGGAATCGTAGTTCTGGTGGCAGACGGATCTCCTAGACACTAGAGCCTGGAGCAAGTTACTGTTGCAGTGAGGGATGGAGGGAAAGCAAAGATGAGAGACATAAGTAAAATCAGAGTGTCTAGGAAAAATTAAAGGGAAGATATCCTAAAACTTCCAGGAAATCTCCACCAATGAAGCAAAGCAAAAAAAAAAAAATGCCTCTATTATTTTGTGAGCAACAAACCAAACTGGGTTGGGGGGTCTCAGACAATTCGTTCATATGATTGCAAAGACAGACAGAAACTCCCGGATTGGGCTCCCCTGAGGGCTCCCAGATTTGAGAGGGTGCAGGTAGGGCTGAGGGAACCCCTCCTGCCCCCCATTGACGAATCTTCATGCACTGGGCCCCTAGTCCTATCTAATAATAGACAAACATGGTAATTAACCATACCTCCGCTATGCTTCCCATTGGTTAATCAGCAGGATATGCAAATTAACTGCCAGCAAAGATGGCGGCCAGCAGCCATGCAGCTGAAGCGAACATGAGGCTTGCTTGCTCCAGTGATGGAGGAAGCCAATGTTCCCCGCCTGCCTCGCCCTGCTCTAAGCTACACTCTAAGCAACAAAGTTGCAATTATAGAAGCTAAACAAGCTCCAGATAACTGCTTTCAGCCAGCTTCAGCCTCAGAGCTTAGAACGGCAGTGATGGCAACAATGTTTCAATTATATAAGCTAAACAAACCCAGATACCTGCTTTCAGCCAGCCGCAGCCTCAGAGCTGGAGCCGGGCCTCAGAGCTGGAGCCAGCTCTCAGCTCCAGTGACAGCTATAGAAGGTAAATAAATCCCAGAATAAAACAAACAAACAAAAAAAACAGAAAAAAAGGAGAGGCTGGGAGCTTCAGTTGCCCGCAAGCCTGAAAATGACCCTCAGCCCCTCACTCAGACTGGCCAGGCACCCCAGTGGGGACCCCTACCCTGAAGGGGGTGTGACCAGCTGCATACAGCCATCAGCCCGTCATCCAGGCTGGCCAGGCACCCAAGCAGGACCCCCACCCTGATCTGGGACACCCTTCAGGGCAAACCAGCCGGCCCCCACCCGTGCACCAGGCCTCTATCCTATATAGTAAAAGGGTAATATGCAAACTGACCCTAACAGCAGAAAGACTGGGAATGACTGGTCATTATGACACACACTGACCACCAGGGGGCAGATGCTCAATGCAGGAGCTGCCCTCTGGTGGTCAGTGAGCTCTCACATGGAGGCGCTCTGCTCAGCCACAAGACAGGCTGATGGCTGCCAGTACAGCGGTGGTGGTGGGAGCCTCTCCCACCTCCTCAGCAGTGCTAAGGATGTCCAACTGCAGCTTAGGCCTGCTCCTGGCTGGCAAGTGGACATCCCTCGGCTACACTCTAAGCAACAAAGAGTGTTGCAGGGCTCCTGGGCTGCCAGAGGATGTCTGATTGCATCTGGCCCATCCCCGGGAGCAGACCTAAGCCAGCAAGTGGTCACCCCCGAGGTTTCCAGACTGCGAAAGGGCACAGGCCGGGCTGAGGGATCCCCTACCTCTGAGTGCACAAATTTTTGTGCACTGAGCCTCTAGTATATTCTATAACTAAGGATAAGGTCAGCTTCACCAGAAGAGCAATTCTTGTATTGCAGTGGGAGAAAACCAGGAGCAGGGGCTGGCCACACTTTGGAATATACACACATGAAATTATTACTCTATTCCAAATTATTTCCACTCCCCTATCCACCCAATCTTGGTGCCCACACTCTCTACATTTCTGAATTATAGGGTCCAATGGGGTTCCTCTTTGACCACATGGGTAAGCCAGGGGAGAAAGCTATGATAAGCATCATTTTACCCTTAGCAGAAAGAATCGGGCCCATGACTAAGCATCTACTGTTTCATTCTGGATAGCCTGTGTGAAATGTGAAATGACTAAGCATCTACTGTTTCATTCTGGATAGCCTGTGTGAAATGTGAAAAGTTCATGCCACACAAAGCATCAGAAGTGCTAGCAGAGCAGAGGAGCTGGCAGATTTCATTGCCAAACCAGGGTCTTTGGACACCAGGTGGATATTTCTCACCTGCATACAACAATATGTTCCCAAACTAAAAAATTTTACATTATATATATATATATATATATATATATATATATATATATATTTTATATATATGTTAAAAGCCTGGTCTCTTGTAATTGCACTTGGAAGCTCTAGTCTGGGAGGTAAAAAACTGCCACTTTGACAAAGACTGTTTTGTTAGCCTGGATTGTTATAAAATAGAAACGAACCATCAGATAGAAGGGATGTTAGGGCCACTGACCAAAAAAAGGGATGCCCCACTCAGGAGGAGGTCAGAGGAGAATGGACTGACAGAGGAGGACAGGGGTCTTCATTTTGTGGGTTCAGATTCTTCCAGCTGAAAGGTGGATAAAATGCAGGGCTTGACATCTCAGGACAAGAGAAATACAGCTTTAGATGGGAGACATTTAAAATGGCTTCTTCCTCAAAAGGCAAGAAAGAAGATGCTCAGAATTGACAGAGGACTATGTGTGTGACGCATAGGACAGACCAAGACCTGCAGCGTTATATATGTAAGAGAAAGAATAATCTTCTGTATGTTGCTCTAAATAAAGCTTAATCACATAGGAGCTTGAATACAAGTCATTCTAACTTTTGTCTTAGATATACTGTTTGAGCCTTCCTCTAACTTGCATATCTCATGATCAGAGTAGAAGATAGAGATAAAACTAACTGTGCAATTGATTTAGCAGATATATCTTTATAGAAAATACTAGAGGCCCAGGGCAATCAGGGGGTTGGGGAGCTCCTCTGTCACACACAGAGTGGCAGGGCAATCAGGGGGTTGGGGAGCTCCCCCCTATCAGGCACAGAGCAGGGCTGATCAGGGGGTTGGGGCGCCTTCCCCTGTCACGAACAGAGCAGGGCGGATAGGGAGGATGTGGCCCCGCCCCCTGTCACACACAGAGCAGGGGCCCGTGGGGGGCGGGGGGGTTGGGGCGCCTCACCCTGTCACACACAGAGCCGGGACCGATCAGGGAGTTTGGTGCGCTGCCACCTGTCACACACAGAGCGGGGCCAATCAGGAGATTGGGAAGCTCCCCC
>NW_005871058.1:12618615-12639127 GCF_000147115.1 Myotis lucifugus | reverse complement strand
ATACATGCTTCTCCCTAATACCCACACTGAGGGTGCCTATCCCACCTTCATAGGCAGGCTTATGTGTAGATAGATGGTCTTTTGGATCATTCACTCTGACTGAGTGATACACATCCACAACTGAGAACCCAAGAGGCTTGAAAAGTGGGAAGTGTGTGTGCATGAACATAAACCTGACCTGAGCTGAAATGAGGCCATTTATAGACGTAAAAATATCTTTATTATTGAAAGTATTACATATGTCCCCCTTTTTCTCCAATTGACCCCTTATAGCCCACCCCTGCCCCCCATTTATAGTCTTTACCCCACTTCATATTTGATTTTAGGAAGCTGCCTTGGGCTCTGGCAGTGGCCCTAAAATATTTCAGACAAGGAGAGTATAGACCAATGTTGAATTTCTCTGGAGTTTAGGACATAGTTTTAGGAAGAAAGGTATTAAAAATGTTTACAATTTAAACATATTTAATTTTAAAAAGTAAAACAATGGACACAAACATTTCTGTCCAGTTGATTCAAATTTTCCCTTACCATCTTTGGTTTGATTTCTCTCTCTCTCTTTTTTTTACATTTTTACTATTCTAGGATGAATCCTCCATGTTCTTCCAGTTTGGTCCATCTATTGAACAGCAAGCTTCCGTGATGCTCAACATCATGGAGGAGTATGACTGGTACATCTTTTCTATCGTCACCACCTACTTCCCTGGCTACCAGGACTTTGTGAACAAGATTCGCAGCACCATTGAGAACAGCTTCGTGGGCTGGGAGCTAGAGGAAGTCCTCTTGCTGGACATGTCCCTGGATGATGGAGATTCGAAAATTCAGAACCAGCTCAAGAAACTTCAAAGTCCCATCATTCTTCTTTATTGTACTAAGGAAGAGGCCACCTACATCTTTGCAGTGGCTAACTCAGTAGGGCTGACTGGCTGTGGCTACACGTGGATTGTGCCTAGTCTGGTGGCAGGGGATACAGACACAGTGCCCTTGGAGTTCCCCACCGGGCTCATCTCTGTGTCCTATGATGAATGGGACTATGGCCTCCCTGCCAGAGTGAGGGATGGAATTGCCATAATCACCACCGCTGCTTCTGACATGCTGTCTGAGCACAGCTTCATCCCGGAGCCCAAGAGCAGTTGTTACAACACCCATGAGAAGAGGATCTACCAGTCCAATATGCTGAATAGGTGAGTATGGCACAGAGCGCACACCTTCGGTGGAGGTCAGAGTTTAGCTTCCAAAGCTGGGGCTGGACATTCAGAAACAGTAGGAAAAACAGTTCAAGCTATCAGTGTTGAAGGCTAGCCACTGGATGGCAGTTATTCATGACGGTGTGTTTCCGATCCAAAGCTGGCTGTGGCTGTGTTCTTGTTCTGAGAAATATAAAACTGCTCCCACTTATTGAGCATTTGCTATGTGATAGGTATTACTTTACGTGTATTGCATTTTTTACCTCATTTAATACTCAAAGCAACAACTTTAGGAAGCAGGTTTTAAAAATTGTTTTTATTTTACAATATAAGAAAATAAGGCCTGTAGGTGTAAATTATCCAAGCGAGAGATTTGTTTGGAGTTGAACCCTCTCTGGTCACCACATACTTGATCGCTCTGAAAGACACCATAGGCACCGAGACAAGGGAGGACCAGCCCACTTACCCCTGGAGTGCTGCTGTACTGGGAGGAAATGGAGAATGGGTTAATGGGTATATAGGCCATGAAGAGGATGCTTTCCTTGGTTTTTCTCTCCTTTGCTTCTCTCTCTACCTTTAAGAGTGAGGATGCTGCGATAGAGGTGTCTTTTATGGTGGCTCTTAGTCTGATTTATTCAGTAAGAACATAAGGGTGATGGAGTTCTGTTCCCTTGACCTCACCTCATAACACAGGCATAACTGCAGCCTATTCTCAAAGGGTAATTATGTAACGATGTAGGACAGAAAACTCTATAGGATGCTTTTATGGTTTAGTTATTTGTATAAAACTGTTACATGTGCAATTATAAAAAAAATCAAGCAACATAGAAGAGCACAAAGAAGAAAGTAAAAATTACCTTAAATCCAACTAATGAGAGATAAGCATGGTTGAAAGAATTAGTGACCATCATTCTAGACATCTTCCTGTGCATGGATACCTATATGGATATAAATCTATAATTTTATATAAATGGAAATGTATACATGCTCTTCAATAACCCAACTTTCTTTTACTCAACAATATGTTTTGGGCATCCATTGTAAATTTATCAACTATATCAGACACATAGCAAGGTATTCAGAAAAGCTTAATACATGCTCAGGTACCCACCATTCAGCTTAAGAAATAAAATATTAGAAAGTGTATCTGGGGAGGTTGACATACATTTAGTGGTGGTTGAATGTGTACCTGCTTATCCTTGGAAGGGAGTTGGACTGTTGCCTTTCAGCTAAACTCCTAAATTTAGAGTTGAAACTAAAACTGGTATTAATGTAGCTGCATCTGTGATCCAGTCCTAATATTCTCTCACCTTGAACTTTGCTCTTCCTGCCTCCCTAGTTATCACTGCTTGTTCGGTAGTGACTGTCTTAGTTTTCTTCCTACCTCTGGTAATTCTGTCTCAGGCTCATTGGCATGCTCTTCTTCCTTTACACATCTCTTAAATACTAGTGCTTCTCAGGACTCTGTCCTAAACCCTTTCTTTTCTTATCCATTGCCAAAGATACACTTAATGTCTATAAGTTCCCCCAAATCTCTGGCTGCAATCTTTCACTTGAGCCCCAAGTCTGTATCTCTAACTGTGACTAGATATGTTTCTTGAGAACATGCCATAGCCGAAGCTGTCCTGCTTTCTCCTCCTACTTCTTAGAGCCAAATCTGCACCACCTATAAAGGGGGCATCCTATTGCCCAGTTGCCTAAAATCAATATTTTCAGTGTCCTTGATTCTATATCCCTGACACCTAATAGCCAATCATGCCATTTTCTGTGGATTTCCTCTGGAGTGCTTTCCCTTATTTTCATATTCATACCATGCCCCAGCCCCTCTCTTCTTACCTGCATTGCTGCAGGGCCTCTTAAATATCTTCTGGCTCCTCATTCTGCCTCTTTTCAATCTGCATTGCAGCCGGAGTGGTCTGAAATGAATATGTGATGTCATCCCTCTCCTGCTCACTACCTTTCAGTAGGTCTTTATTGCCCCTGCGATAAAGTCCCACCTCCGTAATATGGTTTACAGAGTCATCCACAGCATGGTCCCTCCTGTCTTTCCAAAATGGTCCCATGCTACTCTGTGCCTTAAGCACTGCATTCCCACAATACTGGCCTTACTTTAGTTCTTTGAGAATACCCTCTTCTTCCTCACTTCCAATCAGTGTGCTCTGTGTAATCCCTTCCCACCAATACACAAATGCAGATGCTCCTTTACCTGTCTCAGATTCTCCATGCTTCAGGTTTTAGTTTTGGCATCGCTTCCACTGGGAAGGCTTTCCTGAGCCCTGGACTAACATCAGTCTGTAACATGCCTTCACTGCATCTTGTGCTTTTCCAATAAAGCCACTCTTCAGAATGTTATAATTACATGCTTTATTATCTCTCCTCCCCGTAATTCTGGGAAAGCGGTGACCTTTCTGTCTTACTCATGTCTATGTCACCCACTCCTAGCATAGTGTGAATCCCAAGGAAGACACTTGGAGTGAATGAGTGACATCCTCCAAGATGCTGAGCTGTCCAGTGCATACCCACCCTACAGGAGCTTTCTCATTCTGCTCCTTTCTGCAAGATAATAGAGATTTCCTTTAAAAACTCCCTGTGTATTCTTTTCTGTACATTCATGTTTTGTCCCATTGTTTTTAGTGTTAAATTTAAATCTGATTTAGATTATTTTACCAAATGTTTGTTCTTTAAAAAAATGCTAACAATGAAGGAATAAAACATTTGCTAAACAACACAAAGCAATCAAGTGGGCGTTACCTTAAAGTCCATAAATATGGTCCAGGAATGTCTGCTTTTATCTTAAAAGCTCCTCTGTATAAACAGGGATCTGTACATATTATTATTTCCCATTTGGCTTCTTTACATTAGAATGTAAATGTGATTTCTCAAGCCTGGCCTCTAACCACTATACTAAAACCATAGTTGGTTTGAACCTTTGTTACCATCTCTTCTGGCCACTGGGAAGGTAGCTCTCCTGGGTTCTCTATGCTTCTTCCTTAGAGGTTGTTGTCAAGATAGCCACACATGCCCACCTCCATCTTCTCAAGTACAGCAGTCTACACTGTGCAGGTTATTCATAAATTCCTTGAGTCCCAGTGTGGAAGAGAGAGAAAAGGTCCACCTTCACTTAATTTCCCAAGTATACTGTGTAAAACGTGTCTTCCGACTTTTCAACATCCTTCTCCACTGAGACATTTCCTCTGTGCTCTCTCCCTGTCCTTATCCCTGCATCCCTCACTCATTTCCACTGTCTTTTCCTTCCCTTCCTCCCAAATGCAGCTTCTCATGGTTCTTGAATCCAATCCCTAGCCTCTCTTGGAAATATATTAATCTGTTTTTCTATCAGGATCCAGAAAGGATTGATGCTGACTAACAGGGACAAGAAGGTGCTATTCTTAAAGTCTGAGCTGTTATCACCATGCACAGCACTCAAAAATCATCTACTTATTCCTTCTACTTATCCTGGTCTGAAATCAGACTTTTCCTCCCTTCAGAGTTCTGGTCTCACTAGGGTTACTCTTTTAAATAACAAACCAAGCAGCCACACCATTTAGGCACAGCAGGAAATCTTTGCAAAATAATATTGTTGCAAATGGTTGGTTGTTTTGTGAGGATGGGCCTCTGTTGGCCTGCTGCTCACCCCTCTGTAACAGCAGTGGGAGGAAGCCCCTCAGGAGGTATCTGGGAGTGACCTGGCCCTAGGAAGACAGACTTGGGAAAGGGTTGACTGTTGTCCTCTGACCTTCTGAACACCCAGAAGCATCAATAGGCCTGTCCTCCCCAGAAGCACTATAAGGGGAGGTAAAGCCTTCCTTTATACCTGACCAGCCTGTGGCTTTCCTTTCACATGAGGCAAGTTCTTAAGTCTAGATTTAGGAAACAGGGACAGGAGGCTCTGTGATACCCCCGAGTGCCAAAAAGAGACACATATTTGAAGTGATTCACTTGTTACTAAAGGAAGACTTTATTTTTTTAATGACATGTAAGCATTCTCAGAGAGGATCCTTAAAATGAGCTATTTTAGTTCACTATTAAATAAACGTTATTTATCACACGTCAATCCAAATTCCTTACTGGTTATTTCTTAGCTGCTTGAAGCTCCTTCGGCTAGACGTGGTGACTGTTTCCAGATAGGCCTTAGACTGCTGGCCAAGGCTTTTGACCTGAGTAACAAGAAAAATACAGAAATCCAGTTAAATTTAAATTTCAGATAAACAATAGATCATTTTTTTTAGCATCTGCCACAAATATTGCATGGGTCATGCTGATACTAAAGGATAATTTGTTGTTTATCTGAAATCCAGATTTAACAGGGCTCCTGTATTTGTTGCTAAATATAACAACCCTATTTTGTACACTAATAAAAATGAACTTTCTGTTGGAATTTTGTAGCTTTCACTTATGCCTTATTAGTAAATGGACTGCAGTGTCTTATACTAGCAGTTTTCAACCCTTATAAAATTCTGTGGCACACAAAATATATTTTTTGTTGATCTGATAAAAAAAGGGCATAATTTTGATTGATTCACACTGGACAGCTATTGTTGTGTTGGCTGTTGACATTTTTTTTTTTACTTAACAGCCTACCCTGACTAAATAGTCAGGTATTGCATGTTTTAAACATTCTTATGGCACACTGGTTGAAAATGACTGCCCTATACCATAGCCTGAGACATAATGAGGGAGTTTTATTCCAACTGGGAACTTGATTTGATTGAAAGAGTTAGAGACTTTCTTATGTGTGCATTCTCTAAGTGAAGGACTTTCTTAGTTTCTGAGAAAAATCTGAAAACCCTTTGGTTTCAGATGATCTGAAAGGGTTGAGAAAGGGATTTGGCCAGTCGTCCAAACCCTTCTTTATCTCCCTGAGCTAGAGAAGAATTGTTAGCTGTTAGTAGGCACACATCTATATTTTTCCTTTATCGCTCCCTGGGGTGGGTGGTAGTTAATGGTTATTTCCTTTGCAATGTGCTCTTCAGTACCCCGCTGGTCTGTTTCTGTCACTCAGGTGATGGTGCACCTGCCGCTCACCTCTAGGCTCTCTTTCTGTCCTGAGGACCCAGTGTTCCTGCTCTTCATTCAGCGCAACTTTTGAACTTGTAGAAAAAGCAGATGCTCTTTCAAATGGCTGGATCTCAACATAGAACCTCTTATGAGTCTTGCCTAATTATTTTCCCCAGTGTCCTCAGTTTTCCTACTCAGCAACATGCTTTGCACCCACCCATCCCAATTCTTCCTTCCCCTTTGAAGTGGCCATCTCAAGAGGCCAGAATCCTCGCCCTGGCCTAGCTTTTGAGAGATGGGGATAAGTGATATGAAGAAAGGTGCTGTGATGAACAGATCTTTCATTATCCTTGAGGCAGCCTTCCCATCCTTGGAACAGTTAGATTAGCTGGATTACTCCCATGGGGTGCCCACTTGACTCTCTTGGCCTGGAAAGTGCTGAGAAGGTAAGAAATAAATGAGGAATTGAGTCCATTAGTTTTTAGACACTATGGGCAAAATTTGCTTGGTTAGTACCCATCTCTGGTTGTTATTAATGTTCATGGAGTGCCCAGCATAGGCAAATTTATGGTAAGACAAATATATATTATAGGTGAACTTAATGTAATTTATATGCAAACCAATCAAAGGCTCTGTGAATGCTTAGTTATAAGGAGACCATCAGGCACAGTGGCCCTTCATCTGATTAAAGAAGTCCATTGGAATCTAATGAAAGCCATGTTTTCATACGAAATGTAAAGACACACCTGTGTATATATATAGAGAGAGACGTGTGGAAGGAAATATAAATTGGGAGAAATAACCAGAGAATCTAATCACTATCCTAAAAGACATATTCAATGCTTATTGTAATTCAGGCAAAGCAAGCTTTAACTGTGCGTGGAAGAATGACGGAATGTAAGGATTTTCAAACTCTTCTGTTTTCTTCCAGTCTTTCACATTTTTCATATCAGATATATAGATGGTCATTTCATTAAGTAGTCTTTCCTTCTTTCCTTTAAATTCAAACCCGTGAACAGCATTCTCAATGTTTAATGCAGAGAGCCCTACATGATTCTTTCTTTAATCCTATTTAATTCTGTGGCTGAATTGTAGAATTTTAAAGTTATCCATGCCATATTTGGTGGGGTTTTTCTTCCATTTTCTTTCTCTTCTACTTCCTCCCCACTTTTTTACATCCCCTTCTTCTTCTTTCTTTAAAAATATTTACAATTTGGAGGAGAGGGCAGATGACAAAGAGGGGGAGTAAGTGGGAAAAGAATTCTGTTTCACTTAGAATAACTTTTGGGGAGAGGGAGAGGTACATAGTGCTGGGAGAGAAGACACAGGTGGTGCATTGTCTGTAGGGATAGGATGGTCTCAAAGAGGAAAGAAGCAAGATCAGAGTAGATCAGTGACTCTCAGTGGAGAAAGCAGACAGGTCACAAAAGATGTGGGTCGGTGGCAATGGGAAGGGTGAAGAAGAGGGTCATGAGGTATATGCTCAGAAGCAGCCCCTTTGTCAGCAGTCAGAGGAAGTCATTAACTCCGGCATTAGTTACCTTTCTGAATACTCACTGCACACCAGAATTGTGAGTGATCTAATTTGATCCTTGCAAAAATCCTGATCCATGCAAATGTCCTCAGGATTCCCTGATCCCACCCTCCCAAGCACTCCCTATGCCCACCCCCTCCTTTATTTTCTCTGTACCTCTTATGTGACACACTGCATATATTTTATTTTTAAATATATTGTTGGCTCACTCCTCTTGATTGAATTCAAGCTCCATGAGAGCAGGACATTTTTTTAACCTCTGTGTTCCTAGCACAGTGACTGATAGGTTGTAGAACCTTGATAAATATTTGTTTGATAAAAGCATAAATGAAGATAGGAATCATTATCCCATTTATATGTTTCTAAGAAAACTGAGACCCTCCAGCTTAGGCTGTGTGATGGTGTCAGGATTTGGCCTGGGTCGGCCTGGGGAACCTGGATTTCAGTCCCTTACTGGGCTGCATATTAGCCAAGCTTTAAAGAAATATAAGCCTGGCTGGTATGGCTCAGTGGTTGAGCATCGACCTATGAACTGGGAGTTCATGGTTCAATTCCTGGTCATGTGTCCGGGTTGTGGGCTTGATCCTCAGTGTGGGGCATGCAGGAGGCAGCTGATCAATGATTCTCTCTCATCATTGATGTTTCTATCTCTCTCTCTCCTCTCCCTGTCTGAAATCAGTAAAAATATTTTAAAAGTAAAGAAATCTAGGCTTCCCTTAAAATCAAAGCATCAGAGTTGGAAGAGTCTTTTGCTACTCACCTCATCCAACCCTTTCAATACATGGATTCTCACAGAATAGACGATAGAATGATGAATGGATTTATAACTTTTTGAAAGTAAAATCTCAGAGTGGTCACTCATCTGTTCGAGGCTGGCTGGGCACAGAACCCAGGTGTCCTTATGGCAGGAGCAGTGTTCTTCACAGAGCATGCTGCCTCTTAACTACTTGACCATGTCCTCAGAAGGACTGGCAGGCAGCCAGGGTTTTCCTGTTAGCCTTTGCTCTGGTCTGGCAATGTCCCCATGATTCTTGCTCCCTTGGTTCTTACCCAGACAAGGGTGCAATTTCACAGTTAATAGGAATTGAAGGTGGTGTTATTTAGGAATTGAGTGGGATCATTTCTCCATCTGCTCTCTCTTCCCACCAGAGGATAAAGGCTGGCTGGGTGGAGATAAGAGTGGGGGCGAGCTGCCAGGAAGCTAGAGTGCTGTCATTTATGGTTACTGACATGGGCTGGAAGCTTGAGTGAGGGCTGGACCACAGCCGGCCAAGGTTGGCTTAACTAACAGGAGCTTCTTGAGAGCAGAGATGGTTTTCTGGCTTTTGCACCTACATATACGACCTCACATATTTTAAATAAATAATGGTTTCAACCTTTCTCTTTGTTTCCTTTCCACTGGATCTGTCAGGGGTGCATAGGTGGTCATCCGCTGGAAGAAATCTCCAAGACCTGATGTGGCTGATAAAGATTTGGAAGAAGCAGGGTTTCAGCCTGCCTGATTTTCAGAAGTGGTTGCTAAGGGATCTGAACCATCACTGCAGACAGAGGCACATGTAGAAGCTGGCAAGAGGGTGGCAGCAGGAGCTGGGTAGAGGAACCTTCCCTTGACTTTCAGGCTTTTATCAGTGGCGCATTCTCTTCCGGGAGGCCCTGTGGGGTTAGTGCGCCCAGACTGGCACTGGTCCCCAAGCTGGGCTGGCTGGTCACACATGAAGGAACTGCTGCTGACAGATTAGAGCTCCCTGCTGCTGAAATCTGTTCCCTCTTGTCCAGCTTCCAGCAGCAGCAGCCGGCCGGGGGCTGCCTACTGCCTCCCTCGCTGCTCAGGCTTTTTCTTTTTCTCATTCATTACTGATTCACACCACCCTCCCCGCCGCCCCCACCTTTTTTCTTTCTTCTTTCCCATCTCTTTCCCTATAGGGTGTTTTGTTCATTGATCTTTTGCTGCCATTTTCCTCTTTTCACCAGTTTTTATTTAAAATTTTCCTGATTTTAGCTGTGTTCTTAAATGACCATGTGTGGGATTCTTGCACATATACATACTCATGTGTGCATGCAGTATATATCCATACAGCACATCTTTATGTATGTACATTTACATATGTCAAATTGTGTAGAGCATTGTTGACAGAACTGGATTAAAACACTTTTCCATATTAAATTTGATGGCACGAGAAAAGTTGAGTATGGGATAAAAGTTGGGAGGAAACCTTTAAAATGGCTTGTCTGGAATTAGCTTTGGTGAATATCCACAAGGTATTTCCTTCCAATCTGATTCCATTTTTAAAGTCTTGATGGCTGTAAGGATGGTTGCTAAGTAACCCTATCACATTTATTGTTTGGGCAAAAGAGGAAGACACAGAAGTCAAGTAGTTCTATATACTTTTAAGAATCCCTTAACGTTTTCTTTTTCTAAAGGAAAGATTTTCTGTGTCAACACAACAGAAATATCCATGGAAACCACTCTGTGAATATCATATCATATCGTATAATATCATAAAATAATATCATATTCATTCTAAGTGGTCTTTTTCAGAATTCCCCTAAAAGGATCACAGATGGAGTCCAGATGAGGATATGTGTCAAAATACATTTAGTGTTTGACATAAAAGTCGATGATAAAAAACTTCAAGTTGTTCAGTATTAGGGCTAATGAGGAGGATAATAAAAGTGGCCATTTTCATACAGGGAATTGTCATGTCTGTCATCTCACTGAGATATTACAACAAACTCGTGAGGACTTCTATTCACTGTATTGATTGGTTCTAGATATCATCAGAGAAAACTTAGATTCTTTCTTCCTTTAATTTTTCAGCAGCATTTCCAGACACTCACACCCATTTTCCCCCCTCCTTGAACAACAATCTAGGAACTTTTGTTTAAGCAATAATAGAATATAGTTTATTAACATAGACTTTAACATGTCAAATTTCTCTCATTTTTGAGTATAGAGGAAAAGCCAGGTATATGTTATAGACTGTAACTCAAAATTATGAGTAACCACAGGCTACACAGTGTCATTATTCTCACTGCTCTGTTGCCATATCTCAAGTGTGTTCACACACAGACTTCCTTGTTTTACCTGGAAGAGGAGAGGTCACATATTCAACAGTCTGATGTATCTGGAACATAGCCAAGAACCACGAAGAAAGCAGAAAAGGGCTTTGAACAAAAATCACTGACACAAAAGTATTGTCCTAAAATGAATGTAGTTTATTTGAACTAAGAGTTCATGTATTCTAATTTTACACATATTTCTAAGAAGTTTGTGGACATTTGGAGTGTATATGGCATAGAGAATTAGTAACTCAGTTTAAACATGATACATAAACATATTTAAGTGGTCTGTCTACAGCTAGCTTGGTACCTGCATGATCACTAGGACCCAGACTTCTGCTAGCTTTCTACTTTTTTATTTATAAGGTGTGGCCTACATCCCCAAGCTCAAGAGGGCTGCTGGACTCCAGTGTCAAGCAGCAAATTGAAGTTAGAAAGAAAGGAAGACAAACACTTTCCCTTTTAAGGAAATTACCCAGAAATCCCACACTTTGCTTATAGCCCATTAATCACAAATCAGTCCATGGCCACAGCTAGCTGCAAGGGAAGCTGGAAATTGATTTTATTTTAGTTTTTGATAGGGGCAGTAATATGCCCAGTTAAAAATCAAAGTTCTGTTAGCTAGTGAGAGTCAAGGCTGTATCTTTGGTAGGCAGCCGGTAGTGTCTAAGATACTTGCTTATCTGATTTTCCAGATGACAACAGCTTAGAAATAACAAACATGATGGGAAATGGGTAGGTAAACTGACAGCATTAAGAAATAACAAACAGAATGGTAAAGTGCAGAAAGTACTAGAAAAACCTAGCAAAATACCTTGAAGGGAACATTCGTCTAAGATAGCCATGGGCAAACTACGGCCCGCGGGCCGGATCCGGCCCTTTTGAAATGAATAAAACTAAAAAAAAAAAAAAAGACTGTACCCTTTTATGTTATGATGTTTACTTTGAATTTATATTAGTTCACACAAACACTCCATCCATGCTTTTGTTCCGGCCCTCCGGTCCAGTTTAAGAACCCATTGTGGCCCTCCAGTCAAAAAGTTTGCCCACCCCTGGAAGACCATTTAAGCAAATTTCCATATTCTCCCCACAAAGCCTATATCCCTTTTAAAGCCTCCCTCAATGGCAAGATAACATAGTCATTGTTAGGTCATCAATAAGAGCTTAAATTTTATTGACAATTTTGATTTAAGAAGTCAGAGAACTCCATAATAACTTTCTGAAAATTTCCATTTAAAATGCTTCCTATAATCAAGAAAAAGCTTGGTACTTAAAAATACTAAGCTTCAGCAATTTAGAAAATTTACCTTAAGAAAGGTTATTAAGTGACTACTTTGTGCCAAGTTCTTTATAGAACCTTATTTCATCTCAAAAAGTACTGTCCAGAGGCATTATTACTTCCATTTCTCAGATGAAGACACTGAGATCCAGAATGGTTAAGTCACTTGCCTACTTCACTTACAGATAAACTTGGGTTTCAAATCCACGTTTTCATGAATTCCAGGTGTACTTTGCCCTCATTGTCCATCTTTTGAGAACTATCTCTGTAGCTGAGTCAATTAGGCATAACTCTGATGTGTATGAAGACATTATTAATCTGCGGACAAAGTGGTTTTTAGTAAGGAATTTCTTTCCTTAGCCTCTGTGCTGAATTCTTGTCCTGAAGCCATGATAAATCCAGCCCAGGAGCAGCATCAGTGCACACACGTTAGGGATGTCCCAAACTGAGCCTCTTCATTTCCCCCTCTGTCCTGAAGTGTGTCTCATCTCTAGTTACTGGCCCAGCTGTAATCTCGCTATACTTCCTTTTCTGTTTGGAAAGGATGATTATTTTTTCTTATTTTATTCCTGTACATTCCAAAAATCCTTTAGCTTACACAGGGAAAAATAACAACTTGTTTTTCTGTAGACCTGAGAGTCCTTGGAACTGCAGTGAGAGCAGGCTTTCTGTTCTAAAATCTGTGGAGGCTCCGGGAGGTTATGGAGACACTGGAAATAATGTCAGGGACATGTCATAGAACTAAACAAGACCTTGGTCTCCATCATGATTCACAAAGGTCCACCAGGGCCACTGTTCCTTTGTGACAGGTTGGATGAGTCTGGATTTGTTTAAGGCTGATACTCTGCCAGAGACCGGAGAAAAGTAAAAATGGTGTTATTGAAAGTAAAAGAAACGTGATGTGTAGAGGGCTGCTTTTCTGTACCTCACAATATTATATTTACCGATGGTTGACTTAGTGACACATTCAGTTGGTATTTTGATCCCCTATTGAGGTACTGACCTCGTATTAGATGCTGGGCATATAGACAATACACATCATCCATTTAATTGGCTTCATGAGGAGTGTGGCATCCACAGAAAGTTCTTTTGATTTGCTAATTTGGACTTATTTTTCTTGTAATCCAAAGCAAATTGCCTAAGAGGCTAGCAGAATGAGCCTAAGAAATGAAGATCAGAATTTCAGAATACGTTGGTTAAAAGTACCTAGAATTTCCTGGTACTTCTGACAGAAGGCCATGAAGGGTCCCTTCTAATGGAGAACAAGACAGTGGACTTAAGGAGAAAAGGACCATTCTGATACAGCTGATTCTAGCTTAATTCTTTGTGATCTCATTGTCACAGATTATTAGCCACCCCCAAACTCAAAAAATCTCATAAAAGAATATTCTTTTGAAATACATCAGAATTCCCTCCCCCATGTGCACACACGCACTCTGTGTGCTCATCACCAACAAGTTTAAAAATAGGAACCATGGTGTTGCCATGACTCCCAGTGCTACTCTGCAGCCTCTCTTTCCCTTGGATGTGATTTCACTTCTGAACATGATTTAGCAAGGACCTGGCTCAGAGCGGCCTCTAGCGGCTCAATCCTTAGGGAAGTTCTTCCTTCCTGGAATATTCAGCCCAATTCCAAAATTAACCCATACCAGCCAAGTTGAACACTTCCGTGTAATGAACTGTTCTCTCCACGTGATCAGCTTTTTGAAGAATCTTTCTCATCGACTATGAGTAACAAACTAGGTGGTACTTACTGTGTACTCAAAACTATGGCCAACCATCCAGGAGTTCACTGTGTTGCTGTGGAAATGAGACTGGCACCCCCAAAACACCGAGAGAGACAGCAGGGAAACTGGGTGGTGGAAGTACGTTGGAGAATGAAGTAATTCAAATGAAATATGTGTGCTCTGATCATCAAAAGTTAACATTTTCCTTCTTCACATAAAGGAGTCTTCTCAACTGTGTCACCTGATGCTGATTCCACAGCCCCAGGGGAGTGTTGATGTGTGACTTGTTCCCATATTGTCTTAGTTCCCTGTGTTTTGAGTTCCTTGTGTCTGTGCTTCTCAGTACTGACTGTGTGTTAGAATTTCCTCAGAAGCCTTAAGAAACCATATACAGAGCTCAAGGTCCCACCCTGAGAAATTCAGGTTTAGTTGGATAGGAAGGAAATAGGGTACTGGGAACAGACATGCATTGAAACCTCCCAAGTTGATCTTCAAGGGCAGCCAGAGTTGCCCATCACTGTGCTCAACTCTGCTGTCATTTTTGTGGCCCCAGTGATCACAATAAGGTGAAGGGCAATGATATAATTTGCATGAATTTGAACTTGGTGCTAATGAAACAATTCCTTCCTTTGATTCTCTCTTGATGACCAGTCTAAAAACTGTGAACCCTGTTAGTGCTATGAAATTCAAATTCTGTAATGGATACAGGATGTGGACATTTCATCAGTGGTGATCCTCTTGTGGGTGGTCATGATGTTCTAACATGGATTTCAGTCCTTTTGCTGGCACTCCACGTGTTTATTCTATGCAGAGTGATGAGTTTTTGTCAGTAAGGCTGGCAGCATAAGCATCAAAAGAAATCTGACTTTAAATGGCATTTTAATTCCCCTATACATAGATCGATTACAAACCCAAAAGAAACAGAATTTTAAAAGCTTTAGATTCAGTGTCTGCTGGCCCTGATGAGTAATTTATGCTTTGCTAAATTTTGGAGTGCACAAGTGGTTTTGAAATGAAAGTTATTAGCACTAGGAAATGATGTTCTTTGTATTACTACACTGTTATTACATTTAATGGAATTGCCCCTAAAGCGTTACAGAATTAAAGGAAAAACAGAGTTTAGAATCTGGAAGACATGGGGTGAGGGCCAAAGTAAAAACATTAATGGTGGACCATCTTGATCTCACAACTCTTACCTGAAGTCTGGGAGAGACCTAGAGGGAAATCAATTAAGTCGGGCTTGACAATGTTCTGGCAGGAGTTTGCAGGTGATTTCATAATGTGTGGCATTATTGTGGTTCTGACTGTTATGAGCAAACAAGAAAGCTAGGTCAAGGCATAGCTTTGGAATTGTATTAAGGGAGGGCATAATATTTCAAAATAGAGTAATGCTATCTATTTGATTAAAGACTGCCTGGCACAGGAAACTTTATGTTTGTCCTAAGGAATAATAAGAAGAGAAGGAAACACTACATTATTGTTAAAGCTTTTTGTGATTTGTATGAGAGAACCATGACAGTCTCCAGAAACATTTACCATGTACAGTATTTGATTACTAGGTGATTGTTATCATTGCCTTTAACTCGCATCTTCCACCCACCCAGCTATCTCTCCTGCACTTCTCATGAAGGTGCTGTAGGGCCTTCAGACTTGGGCTTCCTTGAGGGAGCAGGAAGGAATGAATCCAGGACACTTGTTCTTCCCCAAACTTCGGGTTCCAGATCTAGGCTATGACATGGAACTTTCTGGCATTTGTTCACCAATAGCATAACATAAGGGAGGAACTAAATTGCTGTAAATAAGCATTTATTAATTGCCACACCATGTGTGTTCTGCTTTGGGGCTCAACCAGGCATGTTCTAATATTGAGTTGGCTCCTCAAGGTTGAAATGAAAATGCCTATTCAGGCAGTCAAATCCTTATTTTGCATATGTCAGTAACTGGTGCTTTAAGAAGGATTATGTGTTTAGTTGTTTGTTTTTACGTATATATAGATTTTTCCAGATTTAATATCAGGGACAAGACAACATTAGGGTCTGGAGGTGAAAGAAAGTGTAACTACTACACTGCAAACCTCAAATAATTATGGACCTGTGAATCTTAGTGACTGAGAGCTGTAGCCATTCTTAATCTCCCTTGTACTGTATAGGGATTTCCTTTCCATTGCTGGCATTGTTTTCCTCTTTCCTGAAGTGATATTGACTTCATTTCATCCTATATATTTAGTATTGTCTTAAGAGAAAGGCGCACATAGTTCATCTTCACAGCACACCTCACCGTGCTGTCCACCATACTTACACGTTGTCTAAAACAGGTGACCTAGAAACTACACACTCTCTCCTGGAGGAGCCGAAGGTATATGCGAGAGTTGAGTGGCTGCCTGGTGTTTTCCCCCTTTTTCTGTGGGAGATGATAGTTCATATATCTCAGGGTAGGAAGATTGAAATGTATTTCTTTTTCTGTTTCAAAGGTAAGATTGGAAAGTGGGAAAAGAAAGCAAGTGCAGCATTTGATTCAGCCTTTGAAGTCTTTTGGTCCCGTGTAAAGGACACACATGCTAAGTCTGTCAGCCCTGGTGGTGACACGTGCTTCAGATTGTGAGGCTTATTTTTTCTTCCAAAAAAAAAATGCCTGTCTCTTCATTTCTTCTGAGCACTGGGAAAGAATCCTACTTCTCCATACTTGGTTGTACCAGCTGTCGAGTGAGTCACTCTGGTTATTAGTGAGCAGCAAGGAAATATGTCTGTAAAAAAAGAAATTGACAGTAGATAAAAAGAAGGCACAGGACAGATCTGAGGGAAAAGACACTGGAGCAATAACTGTAGGGCATGATCCTATAATGCCTAGGTACTGAGCCCTGGATCACAGCACCCCGCAGGATGCCGTTGGTCCAGGCTGCATTGGCCCGTTGTGATACAGCAGAGATGCTGCTGAAGGAGGGGCGGCATTATGGCAGGGGAGCAGTCTGCCTTACCATAGCATCATGCATTGATGAGAAAATGAAAACCCTGCTTCTGCGAATCCAATTCAGGGGTGAAGAGATGGTCCCCCTGGAGGGGTGCGTGCTCAAGATTCCTCCAATATATTATGCTGTCCGTCACAAAAGAGAAAGAATCAGGGCCTGATCACACATCAATTCCAAAAGCATGACGAAGGCCCCAGCAAGCATCTTCCACTGGATAATGAAAAATCTGTTGCCTTGGCATCTATCGCTACTTTTTTTAGATGGAGACATTGTCATTGAAGACCTCAAAGTGGCTTACGTAGTCTTTCTCAAATTAAGTGGGGGATGAGGAGGAAATTGTAACCCATCATGCCTTATTGGATTAAATGAGATTTCACGATGCTGAAAATAATGAGGATTGGATGTCTAGAGCAGAAAGGTAATTTTCCCACAAATCTCTGATGGCTCCCTTTTTCCTGCTGGTCAGCAAGCCATAAAAGACCCTTGCATATAACTGGGCCTCACTTTCATGATTTGAGCCTGCCTCCTTCTTCCAACTCCCCACTTTGCCCTTAATATATACTGTGATCTAGTAATGTCAAATGACATGACTGGCATTCTCTAAATATGACAGTTTTTGTTTGTTTGTTTGTTTTACTACTCCACACCTCTGCAAAGGGCTGCACTCTCTGATGCTCCTCTTTCAGTTCCCTGGGTGAACATATGAATGTCACCTCCTCTATGAAGCTTTCTCTAACAGTTCCAGGCAGAATTAGTCATTCCTATCTTTGTCCTTGCACAGCCTGCACTCATACCTCTATTATAACACTTACATGTGTAAGCACTTTAAATTAAAAGTATATCTGGGAGTGTCTAAGGCTGGAAATGTCCCATTCATTTTTGTAGCCACCCCAGGACTCATTGCACAGAACACTCACACATTTTTTTATTGAATGAAAATCTGAGTGAATCAATAAAGATGAAAGGTGGGACTTAGGCATGTGGAATGAAAAGTGATTATTCTTTTAAAAATTAAATATGCCATCCTTCATGTGTGAAGGTAATTTTTCTGATTAATTGGCAGTAAAATGTGGGCTTTGAACTAGTTTTCCACATTTGCTTTATGTTCAGAGAATGTTCACATGGTCACTTTTGCCTTTTAATCAGCAATGTACTTGGAAATGATTCCTTGCTGCTCTTCACTTCTTTTATATACTGTCAGACTCTAGCAATTCTTGCACAGTTCCTCTAAGTTAAGCCATTGTCTCCTCTCTACTTCCATAGTCACTGTCTGTTAGCTTGTGTCTGGATTTCTATAGTAAGCTGATCTGTGTTCCTCATCTTTAATATCACAAATATTATCTTACCTACTTAATCAGGTTTGTATTTTTAAAATATCGTTTGGAACATTTCACTCATGTGATTAGGATCTAGGGAGACTTATTTTAGCCAAATTGAAAACTAGCATGGTAGTCATCCTCGCCAAATATTAACTTACTGATCTCAAAACTGGTTCTCAAATTACTTTCCAACAGGAATTTCTTTTCTAGCCACACCTCTCTCAACACCCCAGACAATGTGGAGTGTAGAGTGGAAGGGGTACTCTACTGAGAGGCAGAGAGCATGGTTCAGTTCCAAGCTTTGTTACTATCACCTGTGGTATAGCTCACTTTACATTTTCAGACTTTCATTTTCTCATCTGTAGAATAATGTCTCAGGAAAGATGCTTGCTTAGAAAGAATTTGGAAGAGATGAGCCCTATGTTCCTTCTGATTCTAAAGTTCTTTGATTTTATGAGGTATTGAACTTCTATGATCCCTTCCAACCCAATAATGACTGAAGTAGCATGAATAGGTTTTGAATCCAGAACCTTGGCCTCATTACTAGCACACTATTATACAGCAGCTGACCACGCACCAGAAAGGGTATGAAGAGTAAGGACCTCTATGTTAAGCCTGCCTTTTATATGGATATATACAACACCTGAGGCCGTCCTTTTTCAGGTAAGTTTTAGTTTTTCATTCAGCCAAGCTTTTGATTCACTTAATAAAGGAAAATAAATGGGTCAGATTTGATTTTCTTTGATTGAAAAGATTTATTTTATATTCCTCCTGCCTCAGCAAACACTAACCTGCAGTTATTCACAGTCTAGTTACCCAATTCTGGGCTGAGTTCCTTGATTCTGTTTTCCTCTTCTCAGGCCCAGTTTTTGGTAGAGCATTTGCTTTTTCAGAAATACCACCTAAAGATGAACAAGAATAAAGGTCAGGATGTGAGCCTCAAACTGCTTCTTGTCAACTTTTATTTGATAGGGTTCTACTAATGGAATTGTTCAGCATGCCCGAGGTTGGATTTTCATGATAATATTCCATAAACCTTGCCCTCTACTACGTTTCTCCATTTTACGAAAACGTCATAGTTATCCTTCTGGTTGCATGTGTCAGAAATTTGCAAGTCATCCTGGATTCTTTTCTCTCCCTCATTCCCTTCACCTAATCGCTTTTCTAATTTTACTAGTTCCCTAGCAAAATATATTTTAAACCTATCCACTTCTTTTTTTATTTTCTCTACAGTCCTAGTTAAATTACATATACACCACTTGCACACACACGTACAATATATATGTGATTACTTGTTTAATGTTTGTGTCTACCTCTGGCTAGACTATTAACTCCATGTTGCCAGCGATGTGTCTGTTTTACTTACCATTGCATTTTAGTTTTAGCACTTTAATAGGCTCAGAGCAGGTACTCAATTAATATTTGTTGAATGAGTGAATTAACTTAAGCTAACCGTAAAATGAAACTTTGAATTATCTGTGGACTTGATTTCCTCTGGGCCTTTGGATTATCTCTTTAAGACTTTGTTTCAGGTTCTGTTCTTTGATTCTTTATATTTTCAATAAATAGTTCAGCTCCTGATCAGTGCACAAAGTTGTACTTGGTGTGAGGGACAACAAAACAGAAAAGACATGTTCTAATATTTTCCAGAACTTGAGTTCAGTTGAAGAAGCAAAGCCTGCACATACAAAAATATTGAGTAGAAGTATGAGACAGAATATGAGTAAGTGCCTCAAATGGGTAGTGCAATTTATATGCTACAGTCAAGGAGTGCTGGCTCTGTAGGCTGAAGTTGCAGCCTTGAAACATCATGGAGGGATTGGAGGTAGTGAAACTTGACCTAGACTTTAAAGAATAAAGAATGAGAGGTCCAAGGTGACATTTATCTAAGTGGCAGTGATAGCATGAACAAAGATTTGGACTTGACACTTGACACTGAATGTTCAGATATGGGTTATATTGGGATCAACTTAATCTGAATGGAATTTTAGATAAGTAATGGGAAATAAGTGTGGAGTTACAGTGAGATGGTTGTTTTTTTAAAGGCAATATGCTATAGTTGGAAAGGCACCATATTGAGAGTTGGCATCTCATTGTGCAAACTTAATCAAGTCATTGACTCTGTCCAAATCTCATTTTAAAAGTGTGGTAAAGAGCATGCAGCAGTAAAAGGTAGGATTACATCAACTTTTAGCTAGTAAATGTTATGTTTCTATAAAGGAGTTGAAATAGACACCACTGAGATACCTTTCTGCTTTGTAATCTTCTGTGTATGGAATAGTCTGTTTAGTTCTTCAATCTCTGGCTGGGGCTGATAAGTGTCACTGCCAACAAATAGGTCATTAGTATACCTTGACAAGTATACTAACATCACTGTAGTTTATCCTGGGAGGTAGCCATAGGAGAGACTTGATGAAATGGTTATTTTAAGAAGATTAATCTTGTA
>NW_005871058.1:12606391-12618515 GCF_000147115.1 Myotis lucifugus | reverse complement strand
ACACAAGATGGGAAGACAAGTGGGACCTACTCTAAATGCAGGGTTACAAGAGCCAGAATTTTGGTGGTCTCCAGTATTGCAAGATAATTTTGAAGAGTACTTCTTTAGGATATGGTGATGTCCTATATAGAGATAATATGGAAAATAAAATAGGACTGGATTCTAGGTTTTGAGATGGTAAAGATGATGATGGATCAATAGAAATTGAGAAGTTGAAATGGGAACCTGTTTGTCACAGAAGCTGCATTAAATTCTGAGCTGAGGGCTGGCCATGTTAGTGAGGATGTCTTGAAGTGCCTACTATACAGTGTGGAATGTAAAGTTACAGATTTGAAATTCATCAGTGATGCAACTGTCAGTGACCAGCTGAGAAAATATCAGTTCTCTCAGGAGAAGAGTGTATGGAGAAAAGTTAACTGCGATGTAGACTGAGCCTTGAACACACAGTTGGAGGAGGCAGAATATTCAGCCCAGGTCCCAGCCCTGGAAGAGACAGGGAGAAAGCGTGTGGTATTCAGCTCTATAAGGGCCAGGGGATTAAAGCTGAAAGAAATGACTTTTAAGAAAAGAAAAGGAGTAAATAGTGTCAAATGTAATAGAGAGGGCAGACATTGGTAGACCATGCATATCTTTATTTTTTCTTTTATACCATTAACTACCATTGATCAGGAGTTGGTTACTTAATTTTGTTTATTATTCAGGTCAGTTGCCTAATTATTTCATCATTGTATTATTATTTTTAAACAGCATAGGGAAATAATTAAAGGGAAGGGAAGATTCAATCATTTTTGCTCCCTATTACAAGGTATAGGAAAAGGTTAATGGGGAAGGACCTTAATACTCACTGTTGGTAAAGTAAAATTTTGGCCCTTTGCACAATATTGGAAACCAGAGGGGTCTCTTAACATCCTATGCTTGTTAGCTGAGTTGCCTTGGCCCAGTTGCCCAACCTCTCTGAGTTTACATCTTCATCTATAAAAACAGAGATAACAGTAACTGTTCTATTGTTTTCATGCTGTTTAAATGGCAATGTAGACAAAGTGTTTAGCAGAGGCTGAATACAAAAGAAAGTGCTCAAAAAAACATGGTAATTGTTTTGTTACTATTATCTTATTTTACTTGTTTTAGGGGTTGGGGGTGGGGACTCTTTCTGCTCATATTGACACTAACAACTAGAATTAAATAGAAAACTGTATTTAGAAAGTGTAAGCATTAAACATTGTATTTTTTTCCTTATTTTTCCAAGAAGGACAGATTTGCTGCACTCTAGTTTTGTAAGACACAAATCTAATAAAATCTAATTATTTGCTCCTGCCTCTTCTCTGCCGTGGGCTCCCAGGATTGGTTTGTCTAAAGCGTGGTGATAACACATTTGTGTGGAATGCTGAGAAAGGGGCCTGGAAATGCCACATGGTGGAGGAATGAAATTCTCTTAGTCTCTCAGTTTGAAGTGTTCTGATGTCGGAATGAAGAATCATCCTGAAAGAGAAAAAAAAGTGTATATTTCTGAAAGCAAAGATGCATGTGCTGACAATTTAGATTTTTGCCCAGAGATGCTGGCATTTTCTTTCTGGGGGCGGTTCTTATGTTTCCAACAGTGTTCCCACTGCATACCATGTTCTATCCTCCTCGCTCTTCTCCTCCCACCCCCCTCCCCATATGTCTTCCTTTTTGTGGCGCCCACCCTACTCCTGGTTTCTTTCTGTCTCTCTCTTCTCTTGCAGGTTATTTCCCTTCAATAACAAAATGAATCGTGTGATAGACCAGAGGATTGCTTTCCCAAACCCACTCTCCATCACTTCCGCTATTGCTTTTCTGGAAGTTCTGCAATGAGCTAGCTATCTGGGAAAGAGTCTTCTTTGCATAATTCTATTGTGTTTCTCCCATCTTTCTTTTTCCTCTGACAACTCGCTGGACATCATCTTCTCTCTCCATATTCCCCAAGTTTCATCTCCAAGAGCTCTTCCTTCCTCCTCCTCCAAGACTTTCTCTTGTGAATCTGCTCTTCCCAGCTCAAGACTTATCTGGCCTTATCTCCATCATTCAAAAGCTAGGGCAGACAGAGAACTACACAGAAATGGGAGAGACAGAAGAAATAAAGGTCTCTGGGAATAAGTTTGGACATGGATAAAGATTACTGGAACAGTGAGATGCAGCTATAGGATGGCAGCAAATTATTTGGCACAAGGAATGATGATAGATGACATAGATGACATGACTAATTTACATTAGGCCCCATCCCCACCCTGATGCAGGGAGTGAATGTTAGGTTATTGTTAGCATATTTTGGTTCCTTGTTTTGAAGCACAGAGTAGCTAGTGCCAAATAAATTACAGAAAAAGACAAAACATCTGTCTTAGACTTTAACTACATCTCTGACTTCATCTCTTTCTCAAATGGAGACACAATGAATGCCCTGAATGAAAATACCATTGTATTATGCTGTTTGATTTGTGTGAGAAGACACTTGTGTATGGAGAGCAGTTTACTATGAGATGATAAGGGAGACAGGGTTTTATTCTGAATGACTGAATAAAGAATTGAAAATAAGTAGATTAGAAGTTTTGTGCAAAGAAGAGTCCAAAGAGAGAATTCATGGGTAAGAATGTGGTAGGTTATTTTGATAATCTGATCAGAGTTACACTAGTTTATAGGTGACTGTTGCTAAAGGTGGCAATAGAACATTGTATTCTGTCCATTCATTTATTCATCTACCTAATTTTTATTGAGCATTTGCTGTGTACATAGCCAATGCTAGGGGCTGTGGAGATCTACCAAATTTACACTTGCTTCCTGCCATTAAAGAATTTTCAATATTCTCAATATTGATGCACACACAAAGAATGTATGAATTGGCATCTCATTTTGGGCCATTTATCTATGCTCCCTTTCTTAAACTTGTCTTTGAATTAAAAACTATAGCTCTCTGGGTGTCTCCTCGGGGATTAAAGTGCCACAAGAAATGCTTGAGATTCTTAAAATTTTGATTTAGTTTGTATTTTTTAATATGTAGTAGAAAACATTCTAATGCATAGGAAGTTGTGGGTGATAAAACGTTGGAGAACTATCAGACAGTGGTTCTCAAAAATTATATCTAAAAAAGCTCCAGCCTTCAGTATCTCTTCCCACTCTTCCCAAAAATTGCAGAGACTTCTGTACTTCAGTATCTGTCCTGCTCAAAACACAATCCTGAGAGGGCTACTTACTGTATCGTTCTTAGGGGACAACCTGAGTCCAAGGCTCTTGAATGAAAGAAAAATGATTGTAGTTTGAGGAGATGGCAAAATCATTTACTCATTCACTATTCAGTCACCATTTGCTGAGTGCCAGCCATGATACTGGCTTTGCAAATATTGAGACATAAGACAGGGGTTACTGCTCTTGAAAACCTCACAATTTCCAGTGACAGAGGTGACTGAGAAAACAGCCAAAATACCAGAAATGATCATTTTGCATGAGATTTGCCTGTGATGCTACAGTAAGGGCTGATGTGAAAGAGTAGGTGAAGGCATGCTTCTCCATGCCCAGGGAAAGGGGGAACATTTGGAGTTATATTTCCATGATCCCCAGTTTCTCCACTGTTAACAGCCTTACTTTTTAAAAAAATATATTTTATTGATTTTTTACAGAGAGGAAGGAAGAGGGATAGAGAGTTAGAAACATTGATGAGAGAGAAACATTGATCAACTGCCTCTTGCACACCCCCTACTGGGGATGTGCCCACAACCAAGATACATGCCCTTGACCGGAATTGAACCTGGGACCCTTCACTCCACAGGCCGATGCTCTATCCACTGAGCCAAACTGGTTAGGGCAACAGCCTTACATTTTGTCCCACAAAATTATTATCCAGAGATGTTAATAATAAGAGCGTGGTTTGCATCTCCTAGGTTCACCCATAGCTTCCCCTATCCAGCAGTGATCTCAGCACCAGCTCCTCCCACCTGGAGAAACAATGACCATCTGAGCCTATATCCTTATCAGTATTTCACAACCTCCGCAGAAATAATGGGTAAAACTGTGTTCTTTTCACAGTTTTGATGAGGATTAATTATCATTATTATTGCAATACAGGATTTATATGCTTCTTATAGTTTGCAGGACACTGCTTCCCATTAACCAACTAGATCTTTCAGAGAGGTGAAGGAGCATGCTGTGGCCTCACAGAGAATGAGGAAGCCCTGGAATCTGGGTCACCCAATCCTAAAGCCCCAAAGGACTAGGTGTAGATCCTTATAACTCAAATGTTTTTCTATACAGCCTTGGTAATTCAAGATCCGCTTTGATATTATAAATAAATTGACAGATCATTTGAAGAATTCATGGGGAGCTACCATTAAAATATAGCCTAGATGTAAAGACTGCTTTGTGGAACCATGGCCATGATCTGTCTATAGCAACAGAAACATTGAACTGGAAATCAAAAGACCTGCATACCTGCCCTTACTTGGGTCATGTAGCTTCTTGGTGTCTTAGTTTTCTCCTCTGTATAATGAAGGGAATGTGTTTAAATGGTCCCTCTAGTTAAGAGCACAGATTTTGGAGCTGGGTTGCTTGATTCAAATCATGGCTCTGCTGCTCTCTAGTTGTGTGGCTTGAAGCAAGTTATTTCATTTTTTTTGAGCCTCAGTTTCCTCATTTGAAAAAATTAGGATAATAACTAACTATAGAACTATAGTACCTAACTTATAGAATTGTTATGAGTATTAAATAAGTTAACAATTTTAGGTGATTTGACAGGTGTGACTTAGGGTAAATACTATATAATTGTTTCTTGAATTTAAAAAAAAATTGGTCTCTTCCACTCTAGGGTGTTATGAGTCTTTGAAGCTTAGTTATCACTGGAATGGAGAAAGAATGTACAAAATACAAAGGACCTGGTTTAAAGAATGAATATTGAAATGGCAAAGAGTTATGATGACTTCAGCAGGAAACTGGAGAAAAGGATATAGTATAATAAGAAATCAGCTGTTTCATTGGTACAGGTGGAAATTCATGGGCAAAGATCTTAATAGGAAGGAAGGGAGGTGGCGTAATGCTTTGGACCTTCCAGAGACAAAGCAGAACAATTGAAGATGTGCTGGGAACTTGGATCTGGTCCAGTTGCCTGGGGTGTCTTTGTCAAGTTCATTTTTTGGTTAATAGCACCTGGCTTGCTCCTCTACCTGTTCCCATTCCCATAGCTGCCCTGGTTCTGGGCTCCCTCATCCTGGCACTGTCACAAAAGTTGGTGCTTCTCCTCACAAGCCTTTGGTCCTTCCTTGGAAATTGTTCCGCAAATACTTGTTTGGTAACTCTTACTTGTTAAGCAGAGGGAAAAAGAAAATAGTCTGGTTGCCTGCATTCCAGTTCTATGAAGTTCCCCCATAAACTGGTATATGTAAATAAATCCACACTATAAGGAGGCAGAAGCCTAATGGTGTCTGTGTCTGTGATCTTGGCTTTCTTCCTCCTTGATCAAACACTGTCTCTTGCTCATGCTATGGTACAACCTGCAACTCCTAGCTGCTAGTTTAACTGAAGAATCAGTTGTTTAAAACAGAGTTCCTAAGCCTTGGCCTCCTGATCTGTGTGACACAAGAGCACCTTGCATGTATATTGTGATGCTTGTATAAAATAAAGTGTATGAACTCATTAACTACAGCACTCCCAATCTCCTGCCTTATACCTCCCCTTCCCTCTCACCTGCCCACCCTCCTTCACCCTTCCCCTATCATCCTCCTCCCTCTCATTCTTCTTTTCTTCAGTGTATTCAAAGTGACAGTCTGGTGACTAATTTCTGACCTGCCTTTGATTTCCCCAGAAGGAGATCTCATTCCTCCAGGGGAATTATCCTGAGGCTAGATCGTGACCAGAGAGGAAACCAGTCTTCTAGAAAATGAGAAACAGAGTCACGCCCAAGGAAGAGTGGGTTCAGAAGGGGCTTTGGTAGGCACAGAACAAGAGATCACAACTGATATAAGTGCATTATTGTTCTGTCTCAGGGCGTTGTTTGCCCTTACCTGCCAGGTGAATTTACTGATTGAAGTGAAGGGAGATGAAGAAGGAAAGGAGGAAATTATCATCTCTTGAGGATCCACTGTGTCCTAGACACTATGTTAGAAAGCATCAGGCAATGATTTTTGGAGTTAGTGGGAGGGCCAGGCGCAGCCTCAGGATTCTTTAGCTTGCTTTCATTTCTGCTCCTCAGAAGCAACTTGTCTGAGCCTCTGTGCAGAGTTTATGTGGCAAACAATCTTTTGGAGCAGAAATTAAGGACTAGAAGAGTGAGAGGGCAGGAGGGAAAGCCACTAAAAAGAGCTTCATGGAGCTGATAACGCCTGTGGTGGCTGCAGCTTGATCCCACCAGCACTTTCTAAGAGAGCCTTATGAAATGCATATCAGAACAGAGTCTAATAGTCAATTCTCAATTTCACATAGTCCTTCCAGTGTAGCATACCCACCTCCCCAATCTTCGGACCCCTTTTTTAATATCTTGCCAAAGTCATTTCATTATCTAATACTTCATTCTCTAGGTCACCAGCTCAGGGGCATATTACGGGTGCCTCTTGGGGTTTTTACCAGGAGTCATGTCAGTAAATTCTACATTCTGCCCTTACCCACTCTAACTCCCCCTGCTCCCCAATCCACTCCCACATGTGCTCCCTGCTTTCTGAAGATCTGTATTACATACTGCAGTTCCTGCAGTATGTAAGCTGTTTCCTTCTAGCTATCAACCCTATCTAGGAACTGTGTTTTCCAGCTGTACTTGTGCATGGCCTGACTCTAGTTTTTGGCCTGGAGGGGATGGAGGCAGACAGGGGCACATATCTGGGAGGACATGCATCCTATTGAAAGGCACCTGCCTTAGATGAGGTCTTTGCAGAATCTCCAAGGTCAGGTTTCCTTCTTCTGGCAATGGCGGGGCATGTGGGGGATGAGGGCAGAGGACAGGAGCTTCTCTTGCCTTCTAAGGCTTCAGGAAAATCCTCCCTCACTGTCCACCCAAATGTCCCTATGTGGGTCTCAGGGTCCCATTCTTTTGTATTAGAATTTTCACATAGGAGACATTCCAGGGTTTTGCATTTAGTCTCTCTTATAGCATTGTCACTGGTACAGTTAGTTCCTGGTCTGATTTTTAGGAGTCTGCCCTGTGGCTACAGGAGATGCAAGTCTGCTTAAATATGGCCTGGCCCTGGCCAGGTGGCTCAGTTGGTTGGAGCATTGTCTCATGCACCAAAAGGTTGTGGATTTGATTCCCATTCAGGGCACATAGCTACTTTGCAGGTTTGATCCCCAGTCAGGTGTGCACAGGAGGCAACAGATCAATGTTCTTTCTCTCTCTTTTTCTCTAAAATCATTAAAAACATATGCTTGGGTAAGGATTAAAACAACAACAAAAAACCACCAATGGCCTGAAAGGCTTTCTATATTTCACAGATTACCTTGAGTGGCTAGTTGGCTGACTTGACCCTTCCAGTTTCTTTTTTTAAGACTTACAAATATGTTGACAGAGCCAGTCAACTGCCCACATGTTGCTCAAATACTAGAGCCACCATACAACCCAATATGTCACCCTCAACCTCCACCTTATCCCAACCCACCACAGGTGAGAATCTTTTTTTAAATATATTTTTATTGATTTCAGAGAGGAAGGGAGAGGAAGAAAGAGACAGACACATCGATGAGAGAATCATTGATTGGCTGCCTCCTGCACGCCCCACATTGGGGATCGAGTCTGCAACCCGGGCATATGCCCTGACCGGGAATCGAACCAGTGACCTCTTGGTTCCTGGGTCGACGCTCAACCACTGAGCCACACCCGGCTGGGCCACAGGTGAGAATCTTAGTATTTGTGATGCTAGTGCATGCCAGTAGTTCCACTACCCCACTTACCCCCAGCAGTGGGGTCTTTATTGAATGCCACAAATCCATCAGGAGCCACTCCTGACACCAGTCATCTTACCTTGAGTTCCCTTTAAGGCAGATCCTTAGGGAAAGACTTATATGTAGGCAGTTTTTAAAAAGTGATTCCAGGAAGCAGGAATTAGTGACCAGAAGAATGAGATAGGAGAGGAGAGAAAATTGATGCAGTCATACTTGGTTTGAGCATTGCTGAGGGCAAGTGGTTCTCTATCCAGCCTGAATCTTCTCAGGAGTCTTAAAAAATGTGCCTTAGAACTGTGTGCTGAAAAACAAAAGAAGGAAACATTTATTTATAGGCTCCCATTCACTCTCCCACACTTCCGGGTTGCATATAGCAGTTCCTTGACTAATATAGCACATCATGATAGCAGAGAGGCCCGAGGGCAAGAAGCCAGAGCAGGACAGGATGTGCCTGAGAGGAGGTACTTCAGGAAGCTGGCTGAAGCCTGGGCACAAATGGTCACCACGTCCCAGAGCAGGGCAGGTGAGACGATTGGAAGGGGTGCACCAAGTGGTATTTGATATACAGCCTGTTAAACAAACTGCCTATTTTATGCCTGAGTCGAAGCAGTTTCTCCTCCAAGCTGTGGAGGCACATCCATGATGACAGAGCCACAGGTTTCAAGCTGTGACTTGTCCTGCCAAGCACTGCTGCTGAGCTTCCTATCACTTTCACTTTCTTCCACTCCAAAGTCACTGCACACTCTTAATTCTCACATTAAACCTATGACACCTCCTCTTTCTCTAACTGGCACTTTCTGCTGATAAATCTGCCTCATCATTCATTGAGATAATGGAATTATTCTGCCGGGAACTTCCTCATTTTGGATTCCACCAGACCTACCAGCCTACCCGCATCAGTATCCATGCCTTCTGCCTTCATCTCAGGCACTGTGGATGACATCCCTCTGTCTATTAGAGACCGACTCTTTACAGGTAGCATAGTCTTTGAGAAAGCAAAAGAGCTTGAATTCAGATCTCTGGAATTCTTAAATTCTGGACTCCAGCCTTTTGCTTTCTCAAGGGCTTTGTTATTTCTCCCTCTCTACTATACTATTTTCACAAGGCACAAACAAGTTAAAATACCTCCTATATTAAAATAAAACAAAACCAAAATTTCTTGACAACGCATCTGCTTCTGTCTACCTCCTCATTTTTCTGTTCCCCTTAATAGCAAAACCTCTTGAAAGAGTTGTCTGTAATCCCTCTCTCCACTCTCTACTTCCTTTCCTCCCATGCTCTCTGAATTCATTCCATTTGGGTTTCCATTCATACCGCACTAATGGAATGGCTCCTGAGGCTCTTGCCAGAGTCACCAGTGATCACCGTGTTGCCAAATACAGTAGTCAGTTCATTGTCATCTTGTCCTCTCAGCAACATGTGACGCAAATGAAGCCCTCTTTTTGAAATACTTTCCTTTCTTGTTTTTCATGAAGCCACCCTTGTGATTTTCCTCCCATCTTAATGGCTAGTTCCTTTTGATCTTCTTTGTTAACTCCCAGCCTATATTGTTGGCTGTCCAAAGGGCCCTGTTTGGGACTCCCTTATTATTGTTATTTAATTTTTTATCTTTAAATGTACATAGGTTTTATTGGTGACTTCATCAAGTTGACGACTTTATATATACTCTATACACAATGACTTTCAAATATTCATCTTCAACTCAGACTACTTCTCAGAACTGTAAACAAGACTATATAGTTACCTACCAGACATTTCTTCACTGTGTCTGGAATGCACCTCAGACTTCACATGGCCAAAACACAAATCTCTCTCCCCTCACAAACTGCTCTCTCTTTAGTCTTCTTCCACATCAGTAAATGGGCAGCCAAGTACATCCCGGTGCTCAAGGTTTCCTTAAACTACTACTTTTTCTCACTCCCACATCCACACATAAGCAGCAGCTGTTCAGCCTGCCTCTCATCATATAAATGGCTCTGCTGTTCTTCCCACCAATCACCCTCTGCAAGATGCCAGCATCCTTTTCCTGGATTACTGCAAGAGTCTCCTAGTCACCCTCTCCACACAGCATCCAGAATGAATTTTAACAAGAAATCAGATGATGCCATTTAAAAATCCTTCCATGACCTCCTTTGACACATATAATAAGGTGTTAAAAATCCAACACCTTACCCTGCGTACTTTGTTACTCTCTTTCTTTGGTTGGTGTGTTCCTGCTCCACGGCTTCCTTTCTTTTCCTCGTATACCTCAGGCTTCTTTGCCTGAGAGTTCTTGAACACGCTGCCTCCTCTTGGTATATTCATTTAGTCAGCTCGCTCCTGCCATTGAGAGCTCAGCTTAACTGTTATTTGCTCAGAGTGACCTTTCCCACCTACTCTGTTCACTCTATAGTATGGCTTCAATTCTCCAAATAGCTGCTCTCATTAGTTACTATTTTATTGTCTCAATTTTATGGGGGTTGTTTATTTATTATCTGTCGGTCTCTTTAGACTTTATTTTCATGAGTCCACGGTCCATGTCTAATTTGATTATATCTGTTTCTGAAGCACTTATCTCAATACATAGACAATACATGTTAAACAGTAAATAGGTAAAAATTGTGCAGTTACTTAGCAAGGGCAACTTTAAGACAAATTCTTTAGTCTTTCTCCTTATGACCAGATTGCTACTCTTCCTATGTGGAAATTCTTGGAGCCCTTGCTCTGAGTAAGTTGTTCGTGTGTGTGTGTGTGTGTGTGTGTGTGTGTGTGTGTGTGTGTTTATTACTTTACCAAAACAAACTTCAGGGGATAAAGGGTCTTTGAAGAACAGTAATAGAATTGCCATAAAGTTGAGGGATTACCTTAGGTTTTTCTAGCCCTTCAGAAATCTGCTGGTGGAAGGAAGGGAATCGGGGACTTGTCTTTCCTTCAACAACTTACTTTCTGACAACAGTGTGAAACTTTAATTGTCCTGCTGGTGAATATTCACAAGCAAATAATTCTGCCCCAAATTAAATGCTTTTCTTAAAGACCTTCAGGATGACTTTGGCCATAGTCTATTTTACTTTTCAGGTACCTTAGTGCCTCTCCCTTTTTCTGGTGTAAGTCCTGTTCACTGGTGTAGACAGTCTGACACAGTGCTAGAAAGGGCATGCCAGTTTGTATTGGTGATGTAAGAAAAGAAACTGCTCAGTTAACTATGCCAGCACTGAGGAGCCAGATGCTCTGTGACAGATGCCAGGCCATAGGTGCCTGGGAAGTGACATAAGTCTGGGGATTATCCACATGAGAAGGTCATTTTATAAATTAGATAAAGCAGCCTAATTCAACATTTACCTATATCTCCATTAATCTCAGGGACTGAGACTCAGACTTGCCTCCCTCCCTCCCTCCCTCCCTCCCTCCCTCCCTCCCTCCCTCCCTCCCTTCCTTCTTTCCTTCTTTCCTTCCTTCCTTCCATCTTTTCTTTGTCGCTTCTTCCTCCACGCTATAAATGAATTACACCATCCTTGTGGCTGGCTCTTTCCCAGCTTCACATGGGAACCCATGGTTTGGGTTAATGGTCCCTTCTATCCATTCAAAGGTGCAGAAGGGAGTTGAACTGGAGCTTCTCCACAGCTCATGAGGTTGTGTTGTGATTAACCATTTTGAGTACTTGCACACAGAGGCTGTAGCATTTTAATGGACAGGAGCCTCAGTTATGAGAGTGAGTGCCCTATCAAACTGCCTTCCACTTACATGGAGTAACAAAAGAATTGTCTCTGACTCTGTGGCTCTAAGACAGCAACATTTCAAAAGGGACAGGTTAGCACGAGAATGGATTTTTGAAACAAATGTGATGTAAATGTGTCAAAAGCAGCCTTGTGAACTTGATGTCTATGATTTGGACTTATCACAAGTTTTTATGCGTGAAAAAGAAACCCTGTGACAATGAATAGAAATGTTGGTGTGGCTTTACTGAAATCCCTGCACACTGTACAGTGACAGTCTCCTGTTCAGGTGCCTCTGTGTAGCTTCTTGTAGTGACATGGAGTTACAGACTCTTGTTTTGGAAGGATGTCCCTTGGCTGACATTCCATACAAAACAATTATTTGTTAAAATTTATTGGTGAATTTCAACATTTTCCTGAGCAGAAACTATGTGCATGCTTTGGAATTTACAATGAAGTACAGGAGTGATTTATTGATATTTGTCTAATTAGTGTGGGTAAGTGAAATAAGGAGTAGGTCTACACTTGAGCATTCATTCAAATGGGAAAAAGCAAACACAAATGAG
>NW_005871058.1:12604939-12606291 GCF_000147115.1 Myotis lucifugus | reverse complement strand
TCAGTGCAGTCACGTGGTATGACCTTGGGGTTGTATGTAAAAACAGCAGTTTCTGCTAATTGGTGGTGGGCATAGGTCAGCTTCTGGCTTCTGGAAATGGAAGAGGGTGAGCGATGATGGGTGTGGGTGAGTGTGTGTAAGCAATTCCAGTGTGAGAGGGGCTGTAGGGAAGGATTGGTGTGTGAGAGCAGGTATGTGGGTGGGTGGGTGGATGGTGGCCTCTAGCCAACACCGTGACTTAGTTAAGACTTAACATGTGTCTGAGTAGGTAGAGGCAGTGCTCTTGTATATTTTAGAATAGGAGCCTTGGTAGAGAAGGGCATCTTTAGTCATTATTCATGTGGCTAGTTAGAGAGAGGTACTCATTGAGACATATTTTCTCCTCTGTGTTTCCATCAATGGCTGAAGGGAACCAGTAATTGTACCTTTTTGAAAATTAAATACACCGAAGCCACATAATCAGTGATAGCCCCATGGCGAATTAACTTTCTCATCTCCACTAAGCTTAACCTCATATAACAGAGTTTGCCTACCAGGGAAATCACGTGATTGACTAAAGGGACTTCCAGTCCCCCTTTAGAAGCTGCTGTGTGAGGCAGCATTATAGTTTCTCTTATTTACATTTTTATCATCTCCAGTCCCACAGGAGTTTCCTGGAGAAGCTTCCCAACACCATAAACTGCTGTAGGGCAAAGCAAGCAATTTACACTTGGGTACAAGCCAGCAACAACGCCTGCTCTCCCCCTCTCCCCACCCATTCATCTGTGAAACTGCCTCAGTCCAGGTGTTTGCCCTTCTTTCCTTGGAACATCCTTCCTAGCATGTGAGCACTTGTGTGGACTTTCCCAGCTGTGATTCTCTTCTTAAAATACTCTCAGTTGAATTTCTTGAATGACCAGCCTGAGGGATTTTGTCTCCTCATCTTAGAAGGGGAAAAGGAAGAGGAGGAGTAGCACTGTATGTGGCACACAGGCAACGGGGTGCTTTTCTGGGAACTGAAGTTCTCTCACACCCTTCTGGACAATTGTACAGGAGCTGCTGCAGCTGAATCCCCACTAAGGGGAGGGGATAATGTGTGTGTGTGTGTGTTTGTATGTGTGTGTGTTCTGGGGGAGTCCCAGGAGAGGAGGCTGGGGTTACCATGTCAAGCAAAATTAAGAACTAGTTGCTCATAACAGGCAAAGAGTTTCGTCCCTCCATAAGGAGAAGCAAGAAATCATTATTATAGATTCAAGAGACAAAGGGGATCATGGAGGAGAGAGAGGGGAAGGGTGTACAGAAGAAATGGGAGGAAGTGCCCAGGTGTGTCCTCCCTGGTTGAGGGCAGTGCTCTGTATCTGACCATAAGCTCT
>NW_005871058.1:12512533-12604324 GCF_000147115.1 Myotis lucifugus | reverse complement strand
TTTTGAACACCCCCTTCCCCATTCATCCTTAGGCTATGGTTTCACCTCTAGCTCCATTGCTTTCTATTTTTCACTTTTGGTTTATGACAGGAAGGCATAGGTAGAGTGGTTTGAGGGTGGTGAGGCATTGGAAATCCTTAAGAATAAGGTGACCATTTGTCATGGTTGGCAAAAAGGAGATGGCTCTGGTGGGTTTTTTGACTTTTAGTTTATTATAATTCAACAAGTTTTTACTGGGCAAAGATTCTGTGCCAGGAATCCTACTGTACCAGCCACAGAGTTGGGCACGTTTACAGAGGTACCATAACATACTGAGTTTGTGACACCGTATTGTTGGGCAGTTGTTACTATGCCATTGTACAGAAGAGAAAACTGAGGTTAACAGAGTCATGTGTTCAATGGTTGGTGGTTGGTGATAGAGATAGTATTCCAAGCAGGTCTTTCTGAGTTTCAGTCCAGTTATCTTTTCTTTTTTTTCACTGCCTTGCTTTTATTTCAAATCGAAATTTTGTTTTAAAACCTGGAATTGCTATGCTCTGCTTGATTTTTAAACTGCAATATATTTTGGAGTTAGCCAAACCTGGTTATGAATCCCAATATACCAGCACACCTAGTTATTTAATTTGCATAGGAAGATGGTTTGGCTATTGGTGTTGGGCACACAATGCAATATACATATCTTGTATCATAGAAATGTATACTTGAAACCCAAATGATCCTGGAAACCAATGCCACCCCAAGAAATTTAATAAAAAATAATAATTTGTAAAAACTATCTGCACCTCACCTTTACCAACTATATAGAGGAGATATTAATGCCTAATTTTTAGGGTTTCTGTGATGAATGAGTGAATAGATAGATAGATAGATAGATAGATAGATAGATAATAGATAGATAGATAGATAGATAGATAGATAGATAGATAGATAGAGATAGATCACCTAGTGCATAACACACTTATTGATTAGGAAATACTAGTCCTCTTTTCTTTATTCCCCTTTCTGTTGAGAATCCATTCTTCTTATTTTATGTGGTTGCACAAAATTTAGTGGTTTTCTATAGTTCTTATTCTTATATCAGAAGAACCAAGCCATTATATATTTAGTTATAACAGGGTAGGTGTAGTATACAGAGGTGATGAATAGGAGTTTTATCAGTCACAGAGACCAAAGATTGTAGAACTAAAACCACAATGTGTGGACAGGACAGAAATAGTGACAGGGATACTTGGCAGTTTAAATCCCCTTATTCTGTGCTCTCCTGAAGAATATTATGATATTTATTCCCAAAGGGCAGATTAATCCTTCAACTGAAATTGGGGTGGGGGGGAGAGAATTTCTGTCATTGAAAACATACATTTCTTTCTCCTTTTCTTTTTCATCTTCATCCCACCCTATCTTTTATCCTTCTTGAAAAAGTCAGCGTCAATCTATTATATGATGATGCTTCTCACTGCATTGTTTCAAACACATCTTGCATTTCATCTGCCATGGTCCACTGCGACAATGAAGTTGATGACCCAGTAACGCATGGTCCTCATGAAAGAGTGAGAGATATTGATCATCAGTAAAACCTTGGGTAAGGTGCCACTATGAGACTGCAATGGACCCTGAGAGCTAAGGGCTTTTTCATAGTAGGCGCTGGATCATGGCATAGCCATTAATTTCCATATATTACTTAGGTCCTTTGTCCTCCATGAAGTCAGCTCTGATTTCACCTCCCCACACTGTGCTCTCCTGTCTCTAAACTTACACAGTATTTATTGCCTGTTGTATCACCCTAGTCGCACTTCCGCATTTAATCAATGCATGTTCATTAAAAGGTGGTTTCATTTAAAACTTTATATTAAGTTTGCTGTAGATACAGAGGTAAATTAGATATATTATTATCCTCAAGGGTTTTTCAATCAGGTCATGGTTTAGCTAATCAACTATTCATTGATATTTTAGTTATAAAGTGTTTTTATTTAATCCTACAGAAAGGTTTTTGTGTTTGTTAGCTCAGTCATTTTGAATTCAGAAAATTATAGACAGTGTAATTATTTGGGAATAAGTATTATGAAGGAAGTGAGCAAATATGGGAAAAAATACACCTTTGTTACCGTTTTGCAGGGAGAATCAAATTATTTTGCTTCTACATACCTTCTGCTTCAAATTCTGTGGATATTGACATGAAATATTATAATGGCTTAAAAAAGAACTTGCTCTTATAACATCATTATGACCATTTTGTTTTGCTTTGTCACCAAGGGGCCATGTTTTGCAATATGCTTTTGGAGATGATATAATCTTGAATTGTTCATTTGCAATATCAGAGTCAGGTTTCCTGAGATCATTCTTTCAGAGCACACGTCCCACATTTCTTAAAACAATAAGAAATGTACAATAAGTAAGTATTCTAATAATCATAGAAATATAGTTTCAGAAGCATTTATTAATTTACTCAGTCATGTATTTATTCATTCATTTTACAAGCATGCATTCATTCATTCTAAACATTTACTAGGTATTTATTGCATATTGCTTGTTTTAGAGGGTGGAGATTAGAGACAATTCTTTAACCTTCTATGCAGGACTATCCCTAAAAAGAACCTAAAAATAACAACTAAGAACCCTTATCATTACTATTTTATTAATTCCAACCAGGAAGAAAACTATTCCTCAGTCTAACAATGAATAAGTTTAACTTAAATGCTGTTAGCTAGACTCGTGGAATTCATTTTCTGCCATATTTGTATTATTTTAGGAGAAGGGAGTATGACATGGAGGATGATAACTGAGAGGCTTCAGAAAACTGAATGAATACACAATAATAATTATTTTCAGAATAGTTCACCTTGTCAGATTATTTTGTAACATTTTGACTCAGTCTTGTTACTGAGCATCATTGTCTTTCTCATTACTATCTATATAATAAAGAGCCAGGGTCATAACAACTGATTATGAGACCAGACTGGAAATCAGTGCTGGGTTGCCGAGCCGCAGTTTGCTGACCACGGGCCTAGGGGGCTGTGGATCAGGCACAGAGAGAGGCCTGCAGAGAGAGAGAGAGGCAGGGTCTGATCTGCAGCCTCTGTGGCAGTCATTGATCAGAACTTGCCTCTCTTTCTCTCCCTGCCTGGCCAACAGCCTCGCCTCCATTTCTCTCCAGGCCTCCACCAGGGCTGCTGATCAGCCCTACCTCTCTGATCAGGCCCAGTTTATAGACCCGAAGACGCTGACTGGCATAGGAAGTGACCAATCAGAACCAAATCTGGGTCAACTGTGAGGAGCCAATGGCTTCCTAGGAGGTGGAGCTTTTGACACTGACTGGCATAGAAGCTGACCAATCAGAACCAAATCTGGGTCAACTGTGAGGAGCCAATGGCTGCCTAGGAGGTGGAGCTTTTGACGCTGACTGGCATAGAAACTGAACAATCAGAACCAAATTGGCCAGCAGAGGAAGGCAGTTGGAGGGGAGATCAGGCCTGCAGGGAAGGGCAGTTGGGAGTGAGATCAGGCAGGCAGGGGAGAGCAGTTGGGGGCAACCAGGCTGGCAGGGGAGGGCAGTTGGGGGCAAGATCAGGTCAGCAGCGGAGGGCTGTTAGGGGCAATCAGGCAGGTAGAGGCAGTTGGGGGCAAGATCAGGCCAGCAGGGGAGGGCAGTTAGGGGTGATCAGGCAGGCAGGCAGGCAGAGGGGTTAGGGCAGGGGTGGGCAAACTTTTTGACTCGAGGGCCACAATGGGTTCTTAAACTGGACCGGAGGGCCGGAACAAAAGCATGGATGGAGTGTTTGTGTGAACTAATATAAATTCAAAGTAAACATCATTACATAAAAGGGTACGGTCTTTTTTTTTTTTAGTTTTATTCATTTCAAACGGGCCGGATCTGGCCCGCGGGCTGTAGTTTGCCCACGGCTGGGTTAGGGGCAATCAGGCAGGCAGGCAGGTGAGTGGTTAGGAGCCAGCAGTCCCAGATTGTGAGAGGGGTGTCCAACTGGTGGTAGGACATCCCCCGAGGGGTCCCCAATTGGAGTGGGTGCACGTTGGGCTGAGGGAGCCACCCCCCCCACCTCTGTGCATGAATTTCGTGCACTGGGCCTCTAATTACCATCATAACCTCCACCACCACCATCATCCATGAGGCTCATGGTACACCAGCAATGCACTAGATACTATGAATAGGAAAGTCTGGATCACTGTCTTCAGGCACTTGGCACCCAATTTATCTTAATAATGTGGTTATAGTGCATAGAAACATATTTCTTAGAATTCTGAATTCCCTTGGCAAAACTGTTTACTATGGTTCTCTAAAGAATTACTTTGTTTCATAAAATATATTCTCAGAACATTTGATCTTTTCACTCTATCGTTTTTGGGATAGGTGGAAGGCTGGGCACCCTCCTAGAGTTTTCCCTGGAGCTTGTGATTAAGAGGCAGCATCAATATTATTAAAGTTCAGAACCCACAGAATGCTTAGAACCCAGCAGGACTCTGTGGATGGAGGCATTTTACAGAGAAGGTCTGACTTCCTTTTCAAAGAGCTTGGAGTCTAGGTTAGGTTTAAGTCATAAGCATGGAAGCAATATTTCTTAGAATCACAAAATACCTAGAGAAGCTATTTCTCCACAGTTGCTCTAAAGAAAGAACTGTTCTTTGTTTAAAACTCTCCTCCATATCAAGACTGCCTCCCCGCCACACACACACACTATACCAGAAGAAACATCTTACTGAATAGATCTGCTCTTCTCCTGTTACTGGGGCTTATTAAAAGAGCTGACTACAAACAGATTTTTACTGTCTCAGTGTGGACTTACATCAGGTAGCACCCAATAAGACTTGACAAGCTGACATCTCTTATCCATCAACAGTGATGGGTGGGGAGGGACAATGGGAAGGAGAGAATCTTATTCCCACCCACATTTTGAGAGGCAGACTTTGGACGAGTGATGTAGGGTCCATTTTTAGAAATCGATTTCATTTCTGAGTCGGAGTTTCAGCCATTTTGCTTTTGGAATATAAGGCTAGAAACAATACCCACCTTGTCAGTGCTAGACAGAAACTAAAAATTACATGCCCTTTAGGTCACAAAGGAGCTGTAAGTATGGATTATCTGGAGGAAGGAAAAAATATCCTTACAAAACACTAGTGACAGAGCATCTTAAACACTCTGTATTTTTCTAAGCCAGGCATCCTGACAGACCTATGTTATGGGTAATGATGGCAAGCTTTTATTTAGAAGAAGGAGAGATCTTATAAAGCTACCTATCCAAATATGTAAGCTATATAGTACCAACTTTGTCCTATCCTCCCCCTGCCTTTATTTCTTAAGCATTGATGACACTGATTTCAAACAAACAAACAAACAAACAAGGCAAAACTGTAATCAGGTTCTGAGTTGTTCACTTGTGGAATGAAATATAAATGCATGTGCTTTCTTCTTCTGTTAGAAACACTGGTGCCTCAGTCCTAGGAAAGAAGTAATTGATGGCTGCTCTTTCTTTGGAAAAATATGAATACTGATTTCTGCCTCGATAATTTTCAGGACATTTAGATTCTGTCATTTGTTTGGGAAGAAGTTGGTGCTTGTTTAGGAGAAAATCACACTGGCTGTCTTGTGTAATTGGGGATCTCTTGGATGTGTGAGGTTTAAGCCACTAAGACCAATGTTCTTTGAAGATCACTTGCTAAAATTATTAGGACTAATGGGAATGGAGGTTTTGGTGCAATAAAATCATCAATGTCTGCTAATTATATGTTTGCTAGGAGCATAAAAGTAACATATCAAATGAATGAGGAGTGGTAGTAAAAGGTCATGTCATTAACTTTGAATGGCTTTCAACCAAGGATGTTAAAAGAAGTACCTAACATTTCTCAAATGTTATAAAAGTTTCATGTCTTGTTGACTTCCTGTTACCTCTTATACTTTTTAAAATTACCTATATTCTATCTGTTTTAGTTGTTTGGTATTTCATTACTTTACTCTACATGGCATCTTAAAGGGAGGACTATATGCTATCTGTCGTAGATTTCTTATATTGTTTAGCACCTTGCCTTACACACAGATATGCTTAGTTAATATTATTGAAATGAATACATTGAAATGAAGAAATATTTACACTGTAACATAGTCTGAATTTTAATTAAGCACCAAGAGAAGCTATGTCCAAGAACTCTTTGGAGATGTGAAGGTGACTGGACCCTTAGGAGATATTGACTGTATTAGATTAGGCTTTAAAATGTTGAAGTTAAAAAACGCATGACTTGCCCGCCAGGGTGGCTCAGTGGTTGAGCGTCCATCTATGAACCAGGAGATCACAACTGCATTCCTGGTCAGGGCACATGCCTGGGTTGCGGGCTCGATCCCAAGTAGGGGGCTTGCAGGAGGCAGCCTATCAATGATTGTCTCATCGTTGATGTTTCTGTCTCTCTCTCCCTTTCTGAAATCAATAAACAAACAAAACAAGAAAACATACAAATGAGTTATACTTTATGGAAAGATTAGAGGCCCAATGCAGGAAATTCGTGCAAGAGTAGGCCTTCCTTTGCCCGGCTGCCAGCACTGGTTTCCCTCCTGCAACTGGGACCCGGGCTTCCCTTACAGCTCCAGCTTTGTCCAGAAGGTCATCCAGAAGGACGTCCAGAAGACATCTGATCTAATTAGCATATTACACTTTTATTATTATAGATAGTTCAAAAGCTGATAGAAAAGATTGGCCTAGACCAGCCGTGGGCAAACTACGGCCCGCGGGCCAGATCCGGCCCGTTTGAAATGAATAAAACTAAAAAAAAAAAAAGACCGTACCCTTTTATGTAATGATGTTTACTTTGAATTTATATTAGTTCACACAAACACTCCATCCATGCTTTTGTTCCGGCCCTCCGGTCCAGTTTAAGAACCCATTGTGGCCTTCTAGTCAAAAAGTTTGCCCACCCCTGGCCTAGACTGATGTTTAGACTCTAAAATATCCTTGAAATATAAAATTATAATGTAAACAAAGCACACTAAGCATTTCAACATATATTTTAGGTATGTATTCAGTGAGTTTTGACAAATGCTTTCATGGGTTAGCTCAAGTCATCAAATGTTGCCTCATGCCTCTTCCCAGTCAATCCTCCATTACCCCTACCTCCCCCAAAAGGTAACCACTATCTGATTTATTTCCCAAAGATTAATTATACCTGTTTTAGAACTTCATTAAGTGCAATTATACATTATGTATTATTTTGTGTCAGACTTCCCTTGCTCAATATAATGTTTTGAGATTCATCCATGTGGTTGCATTTATCAGTGTGTTCCTTTTTTAAAATTTAAATAATATTCCATTGTGTGAATATACTAGAATTTGTTGTTTTCTATTGATGAGAATTTGATTTGTTTCTAGTTTGGGGCTATTATGGATAAATGCCTTGAATATTTTTGTTCATGTTCTTTTGTACGTATATACTTTCATTTCTCTTGGGTAAATATCCAGAAATAGAATAGGTATATGTTTAACTTTTTAAGTTATGGCCAAGCCATTTCTCAAAGTGGTTATATCATTTCACCATAAATGTGTGAATGTTTCAGTCAAGAGTGACTGCAATATAGGAAATTGGAAGGCTGGAAGAACAAAAAGGAACTACTGAGAAATACCAGTAATACCAGCAGGAATAGCTGTAATTCCTAAAACTAGGGTTTTAGTTACCAGAATTTAGAAGATTCAAGGAATGTGTGTATTTATCGTGCCCCATGAATCTGGTGTGATACTTAGAGCTCCAAGGAGTAGGTACTGCCTGTCTCTCTTATTACTTTAAAGTCACTGACTCTGTTTTTGTTTTGGCCATTATATTTTTCATTTCTAAAATTCCCATTTACTTTCTACTTTATCTTTTGTTTCAAGAGTGTTTAAGATTGCTTGTTTTAACCCTAGCTGGGTTGGCTCAATGATTAGGACATTGGCTTGTGGACTGAAGGGCCCCGGATTCGATTCTGGTCAAGGGCATGTATCTTGGTTGCAGGCTCAATCCAAGCTCTCTCTCTGTTTCTCCCCCTCCCTTCCACTCTCTCTAAAAATAATGGAAAAATATCTTTAAGTGAGGATTAAAAACAAAACAAAAACAAAAGAGAATCTTATAACTGCCAGCTCAATTCCCAAACCAATTCTAATGGTAAATTGGCAGCCATATCATTTTTGCTCTGTTGACCTTTTTGTCCAGGATAGCTGGGCTAAGTTTGACACAACTCTCTGTCTGCTGAGTCACAGCCTGCTCTACCTTACTCTTACTGCATAAAGCCCATGACTTTCTTAGTGCCTGCTGACCAAAACACCACATCCATCAGACTTCTAGCTTTGCTTGGAAAGTCATCTTGGATTCACACCAGAGCAAGTCTGTACCAGAGCTCTATGGGAGACCAAGAAACCTGTTCCTCTTAATCATTGGTGCCTAATAACCCTGTTTTACCTCTTCCTAATTCTCAATGCATCATTTCCCAATCAAAGAGTTTTTGTCTCTTTCATTTCTTTTGTTCAGGAATTGAATAGAAATCTCCTCAATAACATTTCCAAAAACCTAAATTAGTCCAATTTTTTCATTCTACTATCCACCAAGCATCAATATTTTATACATCCTCATATTCTCCATTTAGCGGCTAGGGGTGGGCAAACTTTTTCACTCGAGGGCCACAATGGGTTCTTAAACTGGACCGGAGGGCCGGAACAAAAGCATGGATGGAGTGTTTGTGTGAACTAATATAAATTCAAAGTAAACATCATTACATAAAAGGGTACGGTCTTTTTTTTTTTTTAGTTTTATTCATTTCAAACGGGCCGGATCCGGCCCGCGGGCTGTAGTTTGCCCACGGCTGAAGCCCATGACCAGCATTAAATTGGTGCTAAATGGCAATTACAGACTTTATGACTGCTGTGCACAAACATAAGAGGTCTGGTAAGTGTTCAGAAAATATGCCTTGACTGCCTCGAATTAATTGCTCATTTATACAACACTCCAACTTTTCTTTAAACTCCCACAACATCCTAAAGACTATGGGAAGATGATATTAATGTCTTGTAAATTATATAAATATATAAAAAATGGGAATCTCTTTGAGTATTATCAGCCCTGTTTATTGCTCTGTGGCATCATAGCTGTTGAATTCATGGAGAGGATGTAGGGATTGAATATGAAAGGATGTTGAATGCTTCTCCACTGTTACAGGCCATTGTTTAAAATATATTCTTTAAAAAGTGAGAAGACCTATTTAACTGGGTGTTATCTGGTATGGAGATCTGAGATGCCATCCGATCCTGGGATAGATCTGATGCTCTCCTTTGAATGACTCTCTAGGATGAAAAGGGGACTACAAAACCTTCATTAATAGGTTGAGAGGTGACAGGATTGATATTTGGTAGATTCTTCTGGAATGAAAGCAAAATGAGACTTCCATTTACCATCTCAGAAGGGAATTAAGGCTAAGGAGCCAAAGCAAAACCATAAGAACATTTTCATTTTTATTATAATCTTGTGTTTTAAAAAATTATTCCCACTTATGTGTAAGCCCCTAGTGACTAAGAAAAAGATCTTTGAACAGAAAGAAGCTATATTCTGGCCTTCATGGACAGCAAGAAATGAAGGGTTGGAGAGACTGATTTCCACTCTAGCCAGGCTTCAGTGAAGAGGTTTCACAAGGAATAATGAATGTGTTCCTCCTGAGAGGAGGGGAAAGGAACCTACCTCAGAGGGAGAGAAGACAGCATGGGAGCTGTCGGAGTCTAGGAAGAGGCTGGCCAAAATTTCTTCATACTGTAGTTGACTGCCAGTCTTTTGTCTCTGTAGCTATCTGGAGTTGAGGCAAGCAGGGATCACAGAGCTCTGATGGATACAGTGACACAGATACAAATGCAGTGATATGCGGAGGAGATGTATTCTGGTTTGGGGGGGTTGGTAAATCTTAGGGAAGTTGCATCTGAGTTTGGATATTAAAGGTGATTAGAAATTTGATAGTCTGACATGGGCTTTGGGGGAGGGAATGCTGAGATCAGGCTAGAGGAAGAAACATTTGAGACTTCTTTGGGGAATACAGCTATCCGCGTAGCAGTATAGCATAATGCTGGGCTTTAGATCTGTGGGAGGCATATTGCTATATTGGAAAATATGGTTAAATATGAGTCTACTTTGACCTTTTTTATTTTCTCTACTAATTGAGTTCTGCTTAGGTCACTAGAAGAAACTTTATTTCATTTCTGACCATTTAGTCTCCCACTGGGAAAGTATGAGTTTATGCATTTTTCTTTTGATCTTAGTGCTAGAATATGATTGTATTGGAGGATGGCACTTCTGATGTCTATTCAGTGCTTAATTCTACCGCTAATCCCCCCTTTTCTTCAGCCTTATTGATCCCCAGCCTTTTGCCAGTTCCAATATACTTATGTGATAAATGAGATAGCCAGTAAACACTGTGAAAGTCATTAAACCAAATAGTTGGAAGGGACCTCTAGAGGTCATTGTGCCTATGGGTTGCTATTATCCAAAGCCCTCCAAGATAGAGTTGTTTCTTGTCTTCTTGCAGTCTCTGGAGATGGAGACTGACAGCTTCCCCAAAGTAGTTCATTTTAATAATGAAAAAGCTGGAAGGTTCTTCCTTGTGTCTAATTGAAATTCTTCCTGATGTAATTTGATATATTTGCTCCTGTTTCATCCACTGGGGCATGTATTGCTAATAATTACTACCTCACTAATGACAACACTTCATGAATTTGAAGACAGAATCTCATCACCTTTCTACTCCGCCCACCCCTTTTAGACTAAATAACTCTAGTTTTTCACACTGTTCACCAAAGGTTTTATTTTCATATACTTAGCTATCTTTATTAAAGTTCTTTGAACTCTTGAGTTTCTCTATATTATTTTAAAATAATTGCTATAGTGAACAGAAATTTAAACTGAGTGCATAATAACTTTGAGAGATCTCATTGATGACTTTCAATTGGAAGAAGGTCATGGGCCATTTTCAGTGAAAATAAAAATGACTGGTGGTAGGATCAGGTTTACTTAGGGCAATTGGCCACAACAAACTTAATATCACTATTATTTACCTACATTTCTTTAGAACATTTATGGACATTTATCATCCTATGACTTTCTGTCATGAAATTACTTTTAAATTATAAACCCAGAGAAGGCAAGGCACTATGCTTTGTATTGTCCATTTCTTCTTTGTCTGATGAATTTGGGAGTGTTTTTTTTTAATGTATTTTAGAGTACTTTGTCCAAAGAAGCTAAAATAACAGACATAATGATTACTACAAATAGAATATATGGCATTTATTTCCTCATGAAATGGCTTTGTGATTTATGGAGAGGTTAAGGAGAAAATAGGTAATGGAGATAAGCTAAGGTAGGAGAACAGGAGAATACAATTCAACATTCATTAGGTACCTCCCATGTGTAAAGCACTAGGCTAGGTATTGTGATTATATAAAGGTGGGTACAGGCAGCATATTACCATCATGGGAAAGGTAAAATAATAGATAGGATGGTCAAATCAAGATATGTTCATGTGATGACCCTGTAGGGTACCTGGGCATTGGAGAAGGAGCAGTCTGAGAAGGTTTCAGTTGTGGAGATACCCATTGAAATTAGTTACTTGGTACTATTTGTCAGACAGAGGAAACTGGCTTCTCAAAATTTGGGGCTAAGTAAGAGATGAAACCTGAAAGCATCAGTGATGTGCATTTTATTTATAAACGAGGAAATCATTGTAATAATGATTAATATTTTTGAGCTTTTACTATACTCAAAATTCTAAGTCCTTGTACATGTAGTCATTCATTTAGCCTTCACAACAGTGCTATGAGGCACACACTGTCTTATCACCATTTAACAGAGACACGGATATAGAGATGAATAAAAAGAAGAAATCTCATGGGGATACATGCAGTGGCAGGGAAGGAGTTCACTTGGAGAAGCTAGATTAGGTGGGTGTGTGAATGCTTCTCAGGGGTTGGGATGGCACTGGGGGATGGTGTGATAACCAAGAGGGACTGGGATGCTGCTGACATTATTAGAGCACATGTCTGAAAATAGGTGAGTGCAGGATAAGAAATATCTGTTGGTTGTGTCAGGATTCGGTTTGAGTCATGGAGAGATGCTAGGGAGCAGCAGCGTGTGTAGGGATTGGCCATCTGAGCAATGTAGCTCACAGGGATCAGGTCTGTCTCTCTTCAGCAGCCTGGACTCTTCTCCCCCATTCTTTCTCTTTTCCCATCTAGTATTCTGTTCTCCTTTAAGACTTCTCAGAGACCGTTTACTCCTGGCCCCAGCCTTGGCTCTGCAAGGCTATGATGTAGCTTCCTATCTGGCTCAAATCCTCCTAACTGCATCATACCCTTGGAGCTTAAATATCACTGCCAGCCGCCCAGTCTCAGCCTCCTATCTTTCCTAGCTGACGACTGCAATACCTTTTTCTTTTCCCATAACTGGAGATGCCACTGTCATAAACCCATTATTACTTTCTTATGTCTCTGACGAATCTCAACCTGACTTTCATTTCTCCCAAGCCTTCAGAATGCCTTTCTTAACCCATTCCCATCTTCACTCATCCTGCCTTCCCCATCTATTCAGATGACGGAGACAAGTGGATACATGAACCTATATACTCAGTGGATTTCTATATGAATCTGAATGTGATTGTGAATGGAAGTGACAGTGTAAGGGACATACACATTTACGGGTGTATATATGTATATATGTGTTCCCTGGGTTGGAAGAGGCAGCCGGAGTAAAGTGATTAAAGTCAAAAGGATGGTTTGGTCAACCTTACTTAAAATAAAGAAAAGGTTAACTAATAAAAGATATGCAAGGGAGGGTGATTATCCAGTTTTTGTAAATTGCAGATATCCTAAATTTCCATTTTGAAGAGATTGATTAAATTTTGGTTAACCATTTAATGAAATAGTATGAGTTACAGAAATATATTGCATACTTCTTGCATGTGTGTGTAGAGAAAGAGATGAAAATATTAAGTGAAAACAGGTTAGAGCAGTTGTGTGTGATATGTTATTTTTCAATGCATTTACATATTTATGCTTTCACAAAAATGAGAAAATTGCTAAAATAATAATGTGTTTCTCTGAAAAGTGAAATTGTTTTCTAAACGGCATTTTCTGATTTGCCACAGTGAACATGTAGTATGTGAATAATAAAAATATATGAAGCTATGAGACAACAGCAATATTTTATGAGTAACAAGTACAAAGAGTGGAGGCACAGGAAAGAAGGGAGGGTTTCGAGGCCTATTAGCCTTTCTTCCCTCCTCCTCCAGCTGGCCTTCAGTGTATAGGATTGCTTAAAGAAAAGCTCACCCACCACACAAATCTCTTCCTAAAAGTTCTGCTAAAATAGAAGTTGATTCAAAATAATAAACAAATACCCTGGGAGGGCAAAGATTTACCAATGATGCACAGAATATTTTAGCCCACAACTCACCTTTGGGAAAATTAGAAAAAGATATCCATTCCTCAAAAGACTATACTACTATGTGCTGGAAAATTGTAATGAAAACATTAATGGACAATATTCATACTATAATGATCCTCTAAATTTGAACAGTGCCCTTCTTGCACATTCATGAGCAACATTTCTTTACCATTGTGTGAATTAGTAGCATGTAGGTTGCTTTTTTCCTAGTCTGACTTAGACCTTAGCTCTAAGGAATGGGAATTTTGATTATGTGATATGACAGGAAAGAAGGAGCGAACAGTGAATTTGGAACACCTTGCAAAAGCTGTCTGATAAAGCTCTGAATCCAGAAACTTGGGGCAGCTGAAATAATAGGGCATCAAACCAGGTGAAAAGAGGAACCTGAGAGGCCAGAGCAATAGTGAGTAGAAAGGAAAGAGATGGAAATCCAAAAACTGTACTTCAAATTCTTAATGCTGGCCTGTGGTCTCCTGTGTTAATGAGAACATGGGAAGCCATCCTTTAAATTTGGTGAGGCTCCTCCTCATGTGGCCTTAGAAGTGAGCCGAATCCCTGGTTTATAATGGAGCTGCCTCCTAGGGACAGATAGACTTGTGCTAATGATGTGTGGACCCCTATGGAGGGCAGATTAATGGGATCTATTCCTGTGTTCAAATCACAATGATCATTTAACAGCTGTGCTTCTTGGTTTATTTTATTGCCACTTATGATGATTTCCATTCCAGATATTTTCATCTATCACTGATGCAGACACATTTCTGATGTACTGAAGTCAAGAGCATAGAGCAGACCAGGAAACCGCTAAAAATCTGAGCAAACAGACACTATGTGTATGCTCTGGCTGTTTTGTCATATGATGAAGGTCTTCTTGGCTCTAAGCATTTATATCCTATATAATAAAGAGGTAATACGCAAATTGACCATCAAGCCCTCGCACAAGATGACCGCCCCCATGTGGTCACAAGATGGCCACCATAAGGTGGCTGGCAGAGGAGGGCAGTTGTGGGTGATCAGGCCAGCAGGGGAGGGCAGTTGGGGGCAACCAGGCCTGCAGGGAAGGGAGGGAAGTTGGGGGGTACCAGACCTTCAGGGGAAGGCAGTTGGGGGTGATCAGGCCAGCAGGGGAGAGCAGTTGGGGGGGACCAGGCCTGCAGGGGAGGGCAGTTAGGGGTGACCAGGCCGGCAGGGGAGGGCAGTTGGGGACAATCGGGCCAGTAGGGGAGGGTAGTTAGGGGCAATCGGGCCAGCAGGGGAGCAGTTAGGTGTCGATTAGGCTGGCAGGGGAGTGGTTAGGGGGTAATCAGGCTGGCAGGCAGAAGTGGTTAGGGGCAATCAGGCAGGCAGGCATGCAGGTGAGCGGCTGGGAGCCAGCAATCCTGGATTGTGAGAGGGATGTCCAACTGCCGGTTTAGGACATCCCCTGAGGTGTCCCAGATTGGAGAGGGTGCAGGCTGGGCTGAAGGACACCCCCCCGCCCCAGTGCATGAATTTCATGCACCAGGCCTCTAGTATATTTATATACATATATTGATTTCAGAGAGGAAGGAAAAGGGAGAGAGAGATAGAAACATTAGTGATAAGAATCGCTGATCGGCTGCCTCCTGCACACCCTCTACTGAGATTGAGCCAGCAACCTGGGCATGTGCTCTGACCAGGAATCTAACCATGACTTCATAGTTTATAGGTTGATATTTAACCACTGAGCCATACTGACTGGATGGCTCTAAACATTTCTTATTGTTACCAATACATAAAGTTATCAAATAAAAAGAAAATACCTTGATATTCTCTCTTAAAGGGAAAGATCTTGAGGAACATATTTTTGAAATAGTAAAATTATAGACATTTTAACAATTACCCTGGGTGTGATGGTTGTAGCTGAGGAGTAATGGGGCTAAGGTCCTATGGGAAATAGTTCCTGAGGATAATGGAAGAACTATGATACACATGAAAGAGATCCATGAATTATAAAACACTCATTAAACAAATCTTAATTAATGTGATTATTCGTTGGCAAATTGCTGTGATTCTGTTATTGCAGAGATTATTCAAATTGAAAAAAAATCTTGGAGTTTGAATTGACCAGTATTGGTTTGTATAGCAAAGACTCTACATTTACTTGGTAGAGGAGCTGCATATCAATTTTCAGGAGGCTTCAAGGATTCTTCTCACAGCTCCTGTAAACCTCTGCTTTGTCTTTCATCCACAGACCACTGAACTGAGGTTGTGATCAGGAGGATAGGTAGAGTTCTTGCCAGATCTTTGAACGCTGGGTTTGAGGAAAAGCCACAGGAATGGGTGACAGCAGTTCAATGTGCACTTCAGCTGTGCTGTCTGGGCTTCTTGTGGCAGCCTAGCCTTCACCTCCAAAGCAGAACCTCCATTGGGATCTGGCCTGGACAGTGCAGTTGTAGTAAATTCAATAAGATCAGGCACTGCTGCTGCAGTTGGAGAGATGAACTTAGATGCTTTCAAGACCGAGGAGGGAAACTGTATCTATTGTTTGCCACTGAATCCCCAGAACCTACCATATAATATTGCTTGATATTAGTTAAATAAATAATATTATAGAGGAAGGCCAGAGGGGTATTTGAGCAGAATGTGAACAGAAGTTATTACTTTGATGGAATTATGGTGACCTGTGACTTTTTAGACCCCAAATCTCAATTTTGTTATTTCCCTCAGAGTTGGTCAGAATCAGGGCAATAAGCCATCCTAGTCAACCTCCTAAGAGAGTGAAGTATAAACTATTGCCAATTACTAATATAGTTTCTGTTATCAATGGTTCCATAACAAATCACCTCCAAACTTTCTGGTTTAAAATAACAACAATCATGTAGCTAATAGTTTTGCAGTTTGGAAAGGACTTGGTAGGAGCAGCTTATTTGAGCTCCAAGTGACATCAGTTAGTGTTTGATGTCACTAACATCAGTTAGCTGCAGGATCGCACATTGAAGTGGCTCACTCATAAGACTGGCTAAATGGTGCTCACTCTCACCTGGGAGGCACCAGGACTCAATTCTCCTTCATGTGGGCCTCGCCTCTTGTCTACTTGGGCTTCCTCACAGCATGGTGGCTGGTTTCACCTGGCACAGTGTCACTTCTGCTGTATTTTCCTGGTCAAAGCAGACACAGGCCCAGCTTAGATTTAGAGAGGGAGTGGGGTATAAGAATAATTACCTCTTGATGGCAGAAGTGATAAAGAATTTGTAGCCAGTTTTAACGAACTCCAAATATTCACGGAAAAATATCTATTAAAAAGATGTAGCAGTGAAGTTGATTGTTCATTATATTCTTTTCCTTCTAAAAAATTCCACAGTTGGCCAAATTACATTGGCCAAGAGGAGGGGAATGGTATTTGGCTTTCTTGAAATTCCAGTCAGTTCCCCTTCTAAACCCCAGCAAATCGATATACAATCTAAGTAAAACCAGTGTTCTTATTATACAGATGATACTTTAAGAAAAGTCCCAGCCTGGCGGGTGGCTCAGTTAGTTGGGCATCATTCCATACACCAAAGGTTGTGGGTTCCATTCCCAGTCAGTGCACATACCTAAGCTGTCGGTTCTATCCTGGTCAGGTCATGTATGAGAGGCAACCCATCAATGTCTCTCTCTCTCTCTCTCTCTCTCTCTCTCAAATCAATAAACATAACCTTGCGTGGAGATTAAAAAAGAAAAGTCTGAGTGTGCTATATCCCTCCCCCCTCCACCCTCCCCACAGGCAGACAGAAAGTCTGAGTGTGCTATATCCCTCCCCCCTCCACCCTCCCCACAGGCAGACAGCATATTGCTGCTCTTGCTCTTCTATTGAAATGCTGAAGCTGTCACCGTTCAGTTACAAAAAGATTCCCTGGTACATTTGGAAACATAGAAAAAGGAGTGAATTATGTGGTTGGAGGTACTAGTGTCACTAAAGTTATGATTATTCATATCAACTATAGTGTTACCTGCCAAATGTATTTGGATAAAAAACTGTTTGTTTTCTTTTCTTCATGTTCTTCCGGGTGAATCTTTTACCTCTACAGTGATAGAAAAGTCACTGGTTCTTCATATACATTTGTTGTTCTTTTATAGGCTTCAGACAGAAAGTTTTCTTTGTTAAACAACTTGTATATGTTAATTCATTTGATTCTTTTGAAGATTTCTTATCCATAAAAATTACCTTGATAAAAGCTCCAGGTTATGCTTACTCTACTTAGACTTAGGAGATCCTAGTAGCAACCTTTTATTAATTACCTATTAGTGCCAGACAGTATATATGTGTTACTCTGTCCACAGTCCTTAGCACAACACCGCACTGGTGGGTGTTTGGGAGAGAGGGCCAGCTTGCCCCAGGTTTGCATAATAAGTGCTGTCCTATAGGTAGGGTCTGAGCTTAGGTCTTCTTAACTCTACTGTCTCCTCATTGTTCTATGCAAGCCCATGTCAGCCATGATACATTGAATTTTGCCAGTTTACCTCTCAGAGCCACTCACCTTCATTCCTTGAGGCACTTGGTTCTAGTCTCTAATAGCTGACTAAATGAGCCATGGTACCAATTCCATTAAAAAAAAAAAGATAGATAGCCCTAACCCAGTGGTTCTCAACCTTGGCTGCACATTAGAATCACCTGGGAATCTTTTAAAAATCCTGATTTCTGGGCCTCATCCTCCGGAAATTCTGTTTCTTTGGTACTAATGTTGTGGCCCCACCCCATAACAAAGAACAGAATTTCTGGAGGATGAGGCCCAGAATCAGGATTTATAAGATTCCCAGGTGATTCTAATGTGCAGCCAAGGTTGAGAACCACTGCGCCTAACCAGTTTGGCTCAGTGGATAGAGCGTCGGCTGCGGACTAAAGGGTCCAGGTTCGATTCCGGTCAAGGACTTGTACCTTGGTTGTGGGCACATCCCCAGTGGGAGATGTGCAGGAGGCAAGCTGGTCGATGTTTCTCTCTCATCGATGTTTCTCTCTATCCCTCTCCCTTCCACTCTGTAAAAAATCAAATAAAATATATATTAAAAAAAAGATAGATAGATAGATAGAAACATTGAAAAACAAAAGAAAATTAATTTATATCTCAACCACCATAGTACAAATACTTTAATTTTATTGTAACCTTTGACCAGTGCCTACCTATTTTGATACAACTGCCATCACAACATGTACCAACTTTTTCATTATATTTTTCAGACAACATTTTGATGTATAGATATTTTCCCAAGTGTCTACATATTACAATAATAATTTTTATTTGAAATGTAATATTCTGTGCAGACGACCAAAGTAGATATTTTGTTTTCTTAAATATAATTTTTTGTATATAAAAGTAATACATGTACATTATAGAAACATTTGGAAATTTATAGAGCATAGGAAGAATATAAAGATTTTTATCACTCAGAGATAATATTTGGAGGTATTTTCTTGTAGGCTTAAAGATATGTTGTAAATATATTTTCTTTATATGGACACACATGTCATTTATTGTATGCAAAAGTGGGATCATGCTATCAAAACAATGCCCTCAGCTACTATTTGTATGTCTCCACAAAGGAATTCTTTTCCTGATGCCTTGCTTTTCTATAGAGACTCTCCTTTTGGGAGGTTACATTGGAGGTAGGAATTCTTTGGGAATTTGAGACATTCCTGGATGTAAAATTACCTCTTCCCATATTGGTCCCCACCAGTACAGAACAGCATGCATGTGCAGCCTTAGCAGCACACATTGTGCGTTCATTGCCTCATAAACCATGGAGCAAGACTGATACTGATGTGGGGAGGTGACCTCCAGCTAAACACTGAAGCTGGAAGAAATGGTGCTATTCTGTGTAACTGCAGTTACCTCTGAATATTGTCCCAGGCTCTTGTTTAGGACTGTTATATACCTAAGGAGAGAGAGTGGCTAGAGTCTATTTATCATCCTACATGTGAGATGAGAAAGTGATTCTTACCTGTTGACTTTGGTGCATATTTCAAAGGCATGTGTTGAGTTGGGTACGGAAGCTTCTTAGTTTCCAATAGTAGTAAATACTGTATAACATAGCCAAATGCATTTTCTAGGATCAACATTCACTTCTTTAATTAACTATGGAACAATAGAGTTGGTGCAGGTTAGCTGTTTTTTGTTGTTGTTGTTGTTGTTCTATAGAGTGAAACATAGGAAATTATTTTAATGTCCAGGAAAGTACTGAAAATACTTTCTGCACAGATTTAATGAATGTTAACATTGACCATATTTGCTTCAAGTCTCTTTAAAAGACAGTATTTCATCCACCCTCAATACAATCTTGGGGAAAAAAAACTTGAGGATGAGGACTTCCCCACCCTAGTTCCTGTTCTCAGAATGTCACTGTCAAATGAAACAAAGACCCCCTATTGACTGCAGCACCCACAGAAGAGAAAACGGGTTAGAATAAAAGGAAAGATGCAATCAGGTGTTACCCAAAGCCAGTAGAATAACAAGGGGGAAAGGGTAGGGACATGGGCTCAGCTAGATGTTAATTGCACCATCTGTGAGTGTGTCAGAAGCCCTTATAGACTCAATAGACTGTATTCCGCGCCCCCCCCCCCCCATCACATTTAGAGACAAGCTGCTTCCTGAATTGGATGAGTTTTAAGGTTATGGTTGCACATTTAAGAAGTGAAAATGGAGGCTTTTCTCATTCTTTGCCTCTCTCCTGAGTTGTGGGAGTAATTCATGGCAACTCAGAATTTACATCTTGGAGCAAGCTTGCTTGATGATTCGTTCTCATTGCATTTTGGGGGAAAAATAAGCCTCATCAACCAGAGCCTGATTTTCCAAGAGCCTGTCATTCAGTCACTTATTACCCACTTTGTGAAGTTTCTAGGTCTTTTGCTTTTCACCCTTTTACCTCCTGCTGAGATTCAGTCATTTTGCAGCTTGTTAGGACTTCCATCAGCAGGTGTGGAGGAGCAAAGAGAAAAACTAGAGCATTATTAAGTTTTGCTTTATCATAGGAGCTCTGCAGAAGACTCAATGGGGGAGAATTTTGAACCCTTTGCCTCTAATACCGTTCAGAGTTATCTGTTGATTTTGGTTACGTATGCCCTCCCTGTCCTCCATTAGTGCTGATAATGAAGAGTTGACTTGCAGAAAAACAGGGTGGAAGGGGACTGCAAATAGAGCCGAGAATCGCAGTGAGCCATGACTTAAACATGGTCCTGTAATATGATGCTGTAATGAGAGGGAGCCGACTCCATATGAGTTCATTGAAGTGTCAAATTGGTATGCAATCTTTCTTCTCATTCGGGGTAGGTCAGGCACATATTAAAGTAGACATTTTCTGTGGGGGTGCAGCTGTGTGGTGGGATAGAGTTTAGAATCACCTGGACAACGTTTTCAAATTATATGCACAGATATTTCTGCATGATAACATTTGAAAGGAGGTCAGGGTGTGGACTTTGGGGAAAATTACTGAGGCAACCATGTAATTTTATATCCCACCAGATGAAAGAGATGGCAGTGATTCTGAGAGTGCCTGAGTGAGAATAACGGATATGGTTAAAGGGATTCCAAGAGGTGAAAGGAATTAGAATTCTCAAACCCAAAGAAAGGAGGGTTCCCAAAGTATTAAATCACTCTTCTGTCAGACATGTCAAAGGTTACTCCTGGGATGCTGGCTCCCTCAGGTCATTCTCCACACTCCTGCCAGCATGATCTTCAAGCAAACAAAATGGTTATGCTGCATCCCTCTAGGTCTTTCTTAATTCTCCAAGATCGCTTTCCTTCTTGACTCTCCCAGGCTTCCTTCTCCATCCTCTTCCAGTTTTAATAAGAACCAGTCAGTTCACCACTGACCTTGAAATCCTAAGGAGGTTGTGGTTAAATAAGAAAGGTCAGAAATGCAAGGTGTCATACAGAACTCAGAGCTATACCTCTTCCCCCTGTTATGAGAGGGAGCAATTTGTGCAGTTATATTCACTGCATTTCACATTCCATAACCATCCACTCTGTTCACAATAGTCCCTTAGATTGTCCTGCATTCAATCAGCATTTCTAATACTATGTTTCAAATTCACATTGTTTCTCTTATCTAGACTGGGGCCCCTTTAACTTGCCTTCATGCCAAATATTATTTTTTCATAATAAAAAAATTAATTAGAAAAACTAATTGTATAACTTATCTTCCCTGTTTGAAAACTTTTCTTGGATATGTATTCATAAGGATATGATATGGCAGCAATTTTCAACTAGTATGCTAGGGCACACTGGTGTACCACAAAAATTTTTAAAACAGGCAATACCTGACTGTTTAGTTAGGGGCACTGACCTCTCTTCCCTCAGATTGTCAAATTAAAAAATGACAATAGCCAACACAACAATAGCCATCCAATCTGAATGACTCAAAATTATACCTGTTATTTTGTCAGATTGGAAAAAAATGTTTTCTTGGTGTGCTGCAGAATTTTAGTAATTAGTTTATGTGTGCCATGAGATGAAAAAGGTTGAAAAATGCTGGGATAGAGCATCGTGTTAAGACATTCACAAATGGCCCAGTCTCTCTTTTCACCCTTAAAACTTGCTGCTGCTTTTCCCCACTCCAGTGACCTTGTTCCTTTTTCTCCAGCCTCTCCTGCAGCTATAGCTTCATCTCTCTTTTCTCTCCTAAGTAAACAGCTCATTCTTTAAGACCCAGCTAAAATAGCTCCCCTGTGTGAAGCCCTTCCCCCCACAGCTTCTTTGTGTCCTCTGTGCTCTTGTTTTCTTGTAAGACTGTTAGAGTACTTAACACATCATATTTGTGGGGTGTTCCTCTCCTCAGCGGTGCCCCTTATTGGGTCCCCTTTCGCTATGTTATGTTCCTGAGAGATATATCAGTGCCAGGCCAAAATTTGGAAAGGCAGAGGAGGGAAGGGCAGATAGGTGAGTGGAAGTGATGTACATTTCATACAGTGGTTTTCTGTCCTATGTATATGACTGTTGGGACACACCCAGAAAATATAGGTTCTTTTATTTTCTTAGTAAATGCTTATTTCTTATCTGTTGTCTCCTCTTGGTGAGTTGAGTGGGGTCGATGTGGAAATCTCAGGGATCCCTTTGCAGCTTTTCACAAAACACCAAGCTCCTTGTTCCTTGCCTTCAACATCACTTCAAAGACTCTTCATTCTTTAAGTAGAAGGATCCATACATCTTTTGAAAGGATAAGAGTAAAAGGAAAGGCAATCTCTCTCTCTCTCTCTCTCTCTCTCTCTCTCTCTCTCTCTCTCTCTATATATATATATATATATATATATATATATATATATATATGATAATCCTTTACTGAACTCATGGAAAGGCTTTCTTCACTTTCCCCACTTCCCCACCTCTGGGCAAAGGAATGGAGAAGTTTCTCAAATCTTCTCAGAGGAGGACATTTGTTTTTTCCCCGTGATAATGCCATGTGTCCTTGGGGCCTATTTGAGGATTGAAATAGAGGGCAAGAGTAGACATGTGGTCAGCAGTATTAATTTTTTAATAACCCCAAACTGTGGGAAAGAGTTAGCATAGTAGGTTTAAAAAGAATAATTTGGCCCTGGCCAGTGTGGTTAGAGTGCCAGCTGTGCACTGAAGGGTCACAGGTTTGATTACAGGTCAAGGGCAAGTACTTGGGTTGCAGATTTTATCCCAGTCCTGGTTGGGGGGTGTGCAGGAGGCAATCAGTTGATGTGTGTCTCTCCCCCTCATCCTCCCTCCCTTCCACTCTCTCTAAAAATCAATGGAAAAAATATCCTGAGGTGAGGATTAATAACAACAACAACAAAATAATTTGGAGATCAGACAGACCTCAATTTTAATGACCAGTCTCAGTACCTGACATATAATAGGGCTTAATGATCACATGTTGCATAAACTTGACATGGTTCTTGTGAGATGCCTCGCCTAGTAAATTTTACATTTTTATAGACATTATTTAGTTAGTTTGGGAAGAGAGTCTTCATATTTGTTCCATAAATCTTAATCAGAAGAAGGATGGTGTTATTGAAAGGTAAGAGAACTAAGTTTATGATCAGTGATATCAAGGGTGCCTCGAACCTTCTGTTATTTCTGTGGTACCATTATAATTCAGGGAAGGACCTCTGTGGATTGATAGGAAAATAAAAAAAAATAGTGCTTTTATTTTTCACTCAAAATTTTGCTATTTATTTTAATAATCTTTAATCTCACCACTATCTACGCTCACTGTGGTGAATGATGTTCTTTTTCTCCTTGGTTCACCTCTTTCTCCACTCCCCCCAACATTTATAGGAAAGCATTTCTAAGAGCAAACTCTCCTAGGCAGGAATAGTTGGTGACCAGTGCTGGCCTCCGACTCATTTTTACTGCAGAATAACACTTTCCTGGCCTGGTTAGTGTGTGAGGGGCACCTATCTGCCAGGCTGGATCATTCTGCCACTCCTGGGAGTGAGGAAAGGCTCCCCACCTCCCCACTCTTCAGTGAGGCAGAGAGTCCCAGAGAGCAGGAAGAGGGGAGTGTGCCTCATCGATAGTTCCACGTATGTCTGCACGGCATAACCACCACGGAGCTTTAAAATGCATACTCTCAGGCCCTCTTCCTGCATACTGAATACCTGTCTCTGAGGTGTGGCCCAGAGACCCTTATTTTTAACAGGTTCCCCAAGTGAGTGTCAGAGACCCAGTTCAGCCTCCTGGTGTAGACCTCTGTGGGGAAGCCAGTGTAGTGCACATGCAGTGGGAGGGCACAAAAATCCTGGCTTTCTTGATCATTCTTACATGTGACCCCCTAAAGTTAAGGAAGAACTATATATTATTTTCTGGGTAATAGTAAATGTCTCAGGAAAAGATCTTTTCAAATATCTAATTGTTCCAGAGACATATTTACTATGTCTACGAATAGCTTCTGCCTGTGTTTCACCAATGGGTAGGCAGCCTACACCACTGATGTAGAAACTTTGTACCTATCTTTATACATCCCACAATATTTCCATCAATCTTATTTTCCCTCTTTAAGCCACCTATAAAAATTAAAACAATTTTTTTTCTGTGAAAATGACTGAAAAAAGTCGGGAAATCAAGCTAATGGCTACAGGGAAATTATTTACCTCTCTCAAGATTTTTCTCTTTTGGCTTTACTAAGGGCTCTTAGGCATCATTCCTATCGTCCCAAAACACTCCTGGATAAAATTTGAGTTTGGCAGCAAACACAGTTGAGTTGCATTCTCACTTAAACTGGAGCTTTGGGTATGGTTAGAAAAAGGAATGGGAAAAGAGTTAAACTTGCAAAGATAATTCATCTCTTCTAGGAGCTTTCTGTCCATTGCTGAGTTCTTATCTCCTCTTCCCACCAACACCTACTTACTTGGATCTTGGATCATGACTTATTTTGGCAGTTCCCTATGCATGTACTGTGGTTGCCATGGAAATGTTATCCAGCATGCTGCATGTTGTTTCATCTTCTCTTCCTCTCTTAATTTCTTTCCAGTCTTATACACCCACCCTAACCCCCTTTTGTAATAGAAAACATCAAACATCTTCAAGTTGTTTTGCTTCTCTCCCCTAGGCACATTGAATGTATCTTAACTTCATATAATCAGAACAACTTGGTAATAATTGGAAGAGAGGAAAGGAAATTCACTCAAATACTAAATTCCTCTAACTTATGCTAGGGTGCTCAATGATTTGAGGGAATTCAGGCAACTGTTAATCAAATTAACTTCTCTCCGATTTTCACAGGGATTAAACCTTTGCTGAGGTTCAGAGATGTATTAATTACACCTTTCTGATTTTCACCTGCACTATTGCTTTGTGTCCTCATGTTATTTACAAAGGAGAGAGTCTGAACTGTTCTCAACTCTTAATTTCCCATCCATGAAATAATCACGTTGTTCATTATCTGCACTGACCCATAGACATCTCTGCAGATATTGATATGCTGGGTTATCAAGAGTTGGGCCAAATGAAGACAATATCTCACTGTGAATAGCTGATATTCAACAGACCTTGTTTTCTGCTTTTGCTATGTGTGGGGGGAGCTGGGGAATGGGAAAGGGTGAGAAAGGGATTTTGTGTGTGCCTAACCATATGAACATTGAGAAAAAAGTATCTCCCCCTCCCTGAGAATATTTTCATTTTTCTCAAAAATCGAAAAAAATATTCCTGGCCAGTGTGGCTCAGTGGCTGAGCGTTGACCTGTGAATCAGGAGGTCATGGTTTAGTTTCCAGTAAGGACACGACACGTGTCCAGGTTGTGGGCTTGATCTCCAGTGTGGGGCGTGCGGGAGGCAGCCAATCAATGATTCTGTGTCGTCATTGATGTTTCTATCTCTCTCACCCTCTCCCTTCCTTTCTGAAATCAGTAAAAATATTTTTTTAAAAAATTGAAAAATACTAGAAAACAAATAACAAATTAAATCTCCATTTTTCTCTGGTTTCTTTTTTAAAGATATTCTCATTTCAGTGTTATAAGCAAAATGAGTTTTATTTTTCTCTGCTTCTAAACTTACAAAGTGAATTTACATGGGTAAAAAACATCTAAATATTATTTTTTACATATATTTTAGAATTCCCCAATGTTTTTATTTTTCAAACCAAAAAAATCATTGCCAGAAATACCAATATTAATTCTTTTTTTCATATAGAATAAGATTTGAATAAGTTGCAGACATGTTTTTATAGATAATATAATGAGAAGAACATTCAAGGGGAGTAATTTAAAAAGAGCTCTTGTAAGATTGAAGTCAGCCAACATTTTGTTTTATACATTTTTTAGAAAAGAGAGAAAGATTGTAAGTATATAGTCTTTAGAAGTTATTATTTTTAAAAATCAATTATCAAAAGAGTCAATTTTTTTCACAGGGAATTTATAGTCAGTGCTGGTATTAATACGCAATGTCAGTTGTGTGTGTGTATATATATGTATGTAAGAGAATGAGAGGAGAGAAAGGAAGAGTGACATAGAAGGGTGGATGTGGGAGTGGGAAGTGAGAAAACGGAAGAGAGGCTTTTAAGACTAGTCTCCTGGAAGTTCGAAACAAATCAGTAAGCATTTATTGAAAACTTACCACAAGCAAGGCATTAATTTGTATTCTGTAAAGGATAATAGAAGGGCAAGATTTGATTCTTACCTTCTAATAGAATATTGTCTAGCATGGAAGACAAGATACAGACACATATACTAGTATATGTTAGGTAACAATTGGAGCGAAAAGGACAGGTCAACAATAAATGAAATGCTGAAATGTAGACTGGAGGCTCAAAAGGGCAGGAGTAGAGAAGAGGAGAAAGGGACCTTGAATGGTCAAGGTGTAGAGAAAGGCTAAACATTTATCTGAGTCCATAGGCATGAGCAAAATTTGAATTACACTCAACTGAGAGAAAATGGAAGAGGCAGGAAAGTACAAGTAATGTTCAGGGGACAGTGAAGAAACCATTTGTCTTTATCAAGGATTCATATAGAGGACACGAGAACTTAAACAGAGATGGGGCCAGGATGTAGAATGCCTTGACTAAGGGCAGGTGTTTAATCTAACTGAATCTTAGAGATTTTTGAACAACAAACACATACCAATGAGAAGTCTTAGAGTAAGGTGAAGTGCAAGTGGCATTTGGAATGTGGAAGGCAATTGCTATAAGGCAGATGGCCGAGGTATCTGGGTATGAAGGGACAAAGGCCTAACGTAGGAGGATGAAAGTTGGAGTAGGAAGGAAGGGACAAATGCAAGAATTGTTTTATAGAAACAGGAAGGTTTGGAAGGACTTGTTGCGTGTGGGAAACTAAGAAAAAGAAGATATCAGGGCTACCTGGGAAATTTCAGAGCTAAAGGAATAAAGCTAAATATGTACTTGAATCTCTACTGATGTACTTGATAAATATTAACTCAATGAGAGAGGAAATTAGAAAGTCATCTGTTTTGAGGGGAAACAAATCCATTTCCATGGATTTGTAACAGAGAAATGCAAGTAGAAATGGCCAGCATGGGATGGAAGTGGGGGATGAGAAAGAGGTCAGGGCTACAGGCATAGAATTGGGACTCACCCCCTTCCAGGAAGAGATGGACTCCTGAGAATGGCTGAAATGAACAGAGATCTGCACTGAATTTCCTAAAACACCTCAAAGAAGGGAAAAGGTAAATAAAAGCAGCCAGCAAAGAAGGCATTGAAGGCAAATCATAGATAAGGAGAAGAACTGAGATAATGTAGCCTGATGGGACCTGTAATGAAAGCATTGCCAGAGGAAGGGGCTGTTCTACAGTTTAAACCCATGAAGAGATCAGCAGGATATGCACCAAGAATAATCTATGTATTTGATTGTCCAGAACATCAGTATGGTTCTGCATCCCTTATTGAGGGTAATTGAGAGTTGATTGTAGCTCCAAAGAAATATTTTAACACTGTATTTTAAGTTCAGGGAGAGCTTGGATATTCTATGCCAAACCAGGATAAACTTTCTTCTAATCTTAACTGAGCTAAATAAATATTCTAACTCTTGTCTGCTTCTGACAAGAATTCCAAGAATATAGTCGTAGACCTTTATACCGACTTCCTCCCAGAGCATGATCTAAGAATTAATTCCTCCATAAGTCTAGTCAAGCTGACTGCTTTATGGTTTGTCTCCTGTTTTCGTATAAGGCAAATTAATTCCATTTCTTCACTTTTTTTGTGTTAGTCCTTGTGAAATATGACAGATCGACAGCCCTTAGAGACAGGAGTTCTATTGTTATTCTGTGAATGTGTCTCCTACCACCAATGTGGCTCTAGTCTTTCTTAGGTCTGTAGAGAAACTATGTATTTCACCCTATTCCCTGTAGACCTCTCTTATGATGCTAGCCTTAGGGATAGTTAAGAACAAATGATGGACTACTGATTAGTGGTATAAATAGTGACTAAGAGCCCAGGCTCTGGAACCATTCAGATCTGGGTTTAGATTTTAGTTATATCTAGTTAGAGGTCTCGGACTTCTTTGTTTCCCTCTCTGCTGACTATTTCTCTGGACAACATTATTCTTAGTGTGAGGCAGTAGAAGGAATATGGGTTTTAGAATCACTCAGAATTGAATGGGATCAACTCCCAGTGCCACCAACCTAGACATTCATTATAATATGATCCACTATTTTGTAGCACTGCTGTGAGAATTTAAAATAATGCAAAACATCTAGAACAGAGCTTAGCATGTGCTCAATGAATGGTAACATTGTTAGAGTTTTATGTTGTTGTTTTTGAGTGACTCAGAGCAGAAATATGACTTCCAAACAATTTCACATTGCCTATAGGCCAGAAAGCTATGAGATTTATGTACTTCAAGGACACAGAACTCTGAAAAGGGGGAAAAATATCAATTAGCTTATTTTGTACATAATGCTAACCTACACCTGACATCTTAACTGATTTGACTAGTTGTAAAAATGCAGCTCATAAGAACAGCCAGCTTTTTAATGTTGTAAAGATGAAATTATAACTGAGAGGGCGAAGTCAAAGCTATGCCAGAATTTTAAAGCTCTAAGAGTGGTAACTTGTTGCCAAAAGACAAAGCAACCTGGCTTGGTGTGGGCCATGTGAAGTCTGACCTGATATCAGAGCATTCAGGTAGAATGGTCTAATCAGAAATATCAAACTGAAAATCAAGAGAGAAACAGGCCTCTGATAGCAACTTTGGAGGCCTTGGTGTGAAGGTGAGTGTCGATGGATAATATGCTCAGAGGGAGAGAACAGGAGTAAAAAGTCTTGGCCCTGAAATTAGGGAGTTTCAAGTGAAAATGTATGGAAAAGGAGAGAGAAAGGGTTTGTGAAGTATAAGGAGAACCAAAAATTATCCTACTTTAAACAACAAATACGCAAGTGAAAGAAGGGTTGCTGAAAACTTGGGTGTGTCAACTCTTAGAAACTCTATAATGTCAAGGAGAATGCCAATGAGGCAAAGTCTACTGATTTTATTTTATTTTTGTTGACTTTTCCTTGATTATTGATGACATACATTGTAATAACAGTTTTAGTAGAATGATAGAAGCAAAAGGAGTGAGCTCTGGTGAGGAAATAGGGGCATCGGTGTCAATTACTTTTTTAAAAAGTAATTGCAGTAAAAAGATGTAAAAACTGGAATTACCTTTCACAGGTTGGAAAATAAATCTCTTTGTGACCTGCCCTGGTCAACAAATAGTTAATGGTATAAATGCACAGTAATTTCAGAAGCATTAAAGATCCTGTTTCCATGGAAACAGCACCCTACAGAGAGAGAAAGAGCTAGGATTCCCTGACAAAGGAGGAACAGCAGAGTTCTGTCCCCCACACAGTACAGCAGGGAGAGATGATTACACGTTTCTTTCAGCTTCCCTGGGAAGGTGCAGTTGGGGTTCATGGTGCTGTCCTGTTGAGGATGAGGGAAGAGGGAAATGAGTTTGGTTTGAAACATTCTTGCTCTCACCTTGCTTTAAAACCTGACTCAAAGGTCAAGCCCATTTTAGAATACTGGAAAAGACCAATGGGTGTCTAACTAAGTCACTAGCTAAAATTAACTAACTAACTAACTAATTAAACATGTTTGATCTTCCCCCAACCTCTGTATTCTAACCTGGTCTAGAAACAGTGCCATAAAGGATTGTGAGTTAGAACAACTCCTAAACAACACAGGTGTTTGGCCAGCACCTTCCCATTATGGTTTTCATCTTGGTGTATTCTTCTTATTTACACACTTCATCTCACTGTTTTCAGGTCTATGATATCCCTTTTACTATTGACTAGTAGACATTTCCTGCATCTTCAAACCCAATCATACTTTTAGGGATGGGTCCTCCCACTAACTTTAGCCCCAGAAAGCTGTGTCTTAAACTATGGTACAGGAGCCCCGCTAATAAATTCCTTGTTGCTAATTTTCCTGACACTTCATTTTCTCTACTCCCATATTATATCCCACTTTGCAGCTGGGATGTGGGTGCATTTTTTTCTGCTGGTCTTTCCTTGGACCCTAGACTCAAGAAATCATTTTTTAGTTAATCTTCACCTGAGGGTATTTTTTCCATTGATTTTCAGAGACAGTGGAGGGAGGTGGAGAGAGAAAAAGAGAGAGAGAAAGACACACAGAAAGAGATGTGAGAGAAACACATTGATTGGTTGCCTCCCACGTGTACTCTGACTTGGGCCAGAGAACCTAGGCCTATGTCCTTGACCTGGAATTGAACCTGAGACCCTTTGGTCCTTGGGCTAATGCTCTACTACTGAGCCTCACTGGCCAGGGAAAAATCATTCTAAGTCCTATGTGAAAGGACTTTATCCCATGGCAGGTGTGATTCATAACTGGCTCTTTTGAAAACAGAGATATGGTTCTGAACGAGTCAATAGCCTTCACCACTCTTTGTCATTGTAGCATGACATAATTATGGAACGCCCATGACCCTGAAAGACATAATCTTCACCCAGGCATCATGCATGTACTATCTATTGGAAACCATACACTGTCTCTGGCATACCCTTCCTCTTTTGACCCTCTCCCCCTTACATTCAATTATAGGTCTTTCTAGAAATCCCCTGCCAACAATTACTGGAGGATTTTCCCATAGCACCCTTTTCCCATGACTGTTAATTCCTCACAACATCCACTCTCAGTCCTGCAACTGAAGCCATCTCAGTAATTCGTTTGTTCACCTCTTTTGCACCCTGTAGTAGAGCTGTTGGAGGGAGTTGTGAAATTAAGCATATGGTAGCTACAGAGGGTGTAGGAGGGGTGAGTATGGAGGTATTGCCAACGTGTTGATTTTGTTGACCGCTTAAGGTATAAGAAAGAGTAGAGAGGGGCTCCAGTACAGGGAAGAACAAATTAAGGACATTGGAGAAAGGCCAAAAGGAAGAGAAAGGCCTCCTTATTCATTTCCCTTGATATCATGCTCAGGTCACTTTGGATTCTAGACCAAGGGCTTCTTGGGCATAGAGGGGCAAAAGTAGGTTTACAGCTGTGAGTATGCAAAACACAGAGCTTATTCTTGTGTTATTATTTATTGATTATTGTGTTATTTTCCATATGAACAATTGTAAACCTACTTTTGCTCTCTCTGCCCAGCGTTTCTTTCGATAAGTTGGAAAGCTCACCAGACGGAAGAGGCTTCAGGGCAAAGTTGAACGTCCTAGAGAAATCTTTGCCAGTCGTTGTTCGGCTGGTTGTGGCTTAGTCCCTGAATAGCATTGCCAGCTCGTGAACTAAAATAGGTGTCAGAAAGGCAAGTCTTTACCTTAAAATCATTCCTAGGCATAAAAAAGAAATAGCAATGTACTCAGTGATCAGCTAGCCTTGGAGCTGTTATGGCATTTTCTCTGGGAATGTCCCACCACTGACTGTGGATGGCCTGCACCGGGCTGTATTGCAGCATACCGAGCACGTAATCTATAGGAAAAGAATTTTATTCAGTGCTTTTAAAACAAAAAGTGATTTTTAACTTATGTATAGCAGGGAAATATGAACTTAAAAGGAAAAAACCTCCAGCGGCAATAACATTATCCAGAAGAGTTACTTGGTTTCTTCCCACTGGGTAGTTGCACTTGTCTGCCTCTAGAAAGTGCGTTTCCCGTAGCACCTTAGCAGGTCTTGCTCATAGCAGAGGTGACTACGGGTTTTGGGTGAGGACAAGGAGGATTTCTTTTTCATTACTGAGTTCTATACACAGTTCCCTGAATGAGAAACAGCTTTAGCACACTTAATTAATTGGAATAAAAATGTGGCATTGCTAAGTTCTCTAAGGAACACTCAAGATGAGTGTACCTCCTGCAAAAGAATTTTAAAGAGAATTACATGGTGTTAAAGCTGGATTCTGGGAGGTCAGATGGGGGTCATTTTGAGGAGTCATTTATTCTAGACTAAAATGATGGGGATATGAGCTCATCTTTTGCCTTCCTTGGCAAGTGAGCTTTATATTGAAGTAGTATGATTAAGTGATTCCCCACTGCAAAATACCTTACAGAGGTCACTAATCATGGTAGAAAAAACAAATGTTCCCAAGCCTTAATAGTTTGGAATATTGTGGGAATGAGGGGACATGTACTATCCTGATGGTTCAGTGCCCCCCCTTACCTGCAGGGGATATGTTTCAAGACCCCCTGTGAATGCCTGAATTGGGAGGCCCATGAATTGGGAGACTTGAATTTAATGTACCAAAGAGTTGGCAGCATCTCCCCAGGCCTTAGTGTATTTAGCTCTAAATATGAAAGCTTAGACTGATTCAAAAGTTCCTGCAAACTGTTGCATTCTCTAATATCCAGGTGATATATTAAAAAGGTAATCATAATAGTAACAACAACATCAATTAAAACATAAGGCTCATGTGTACAGGGGCAGATAAGTGCAGTTCAAAGTCTTCTGAGTACAGAATCATTTAATCCTCACAATAATCCTATGAGATAGGTACTATTATTATGTCACATTTTTATGGTGAAGAAACAAAGGCAAAGAGAGTTTAAGTAATTTCTAAGGTAACACAGTTTCCAAATTGGTGGATGAAAGACTTGATCATCGGAGTGCAGTGTCCTTGCTCTTACTTACCATATTTCATGGCCTGTTATTATTGTTGCTGAGTGATACTGTATTACTTTCCTCTTGCTTCACTTATTCTGTTTTTGCTTTTATTTTCTTTCTACTCATTTTTCACCACTAAGCATTTTGAGGCATTATCCAGGCCTTTTCATTCAGTTGAGTGTAGTACATATCTTACTAATGAGAATACGCTTTTGGGCTTGATCCTACCAGTTGGACCTATCAGTAAGCTCGGAGGAGAATTGCCCCCTGGCTGTGGCCTTCCACATTGATCCCATTTGGTGAAAGGGTACAAATGGGTAGATACAAGGCTGTCACAGCTGGTGGCAGGGCCACTCAATGATTACCATCTTTCTGGAGGAAGGTTAATGTACTCTACCTTCTTATATTCAAGCAGAGATTGTTGGGCACTGCCCCACAATACTTCTCTATGTTCTTGCATTTCAGATAAAAGTAATTCAGCCCAGACAGTGTGGCTCAGTGGTTGAGGGTGGACCTATGAATCAGGAGGTCATGGTTTGATTCCTGGTCAGGACACATGCTGGGGTTGCGGGCTCGATCCCCAGTAGGGGGTGTGCAGGAGACAGCCAATCAATGCTTTTCTCTCATCCTTGATGTTTCTAACTCTCTCCCTCTCCCTTCCTCTCTGAAATCAATAAAAAAAATAAATTTTTAAAAAGTAATTTATGACATTCAGTCATGAAGCAGAATTCAGGTAATACCTCCCAGAAATTTTTCATTGTTAGGCATAGGGGCATGAGAAGACTTTTCCATTGCAGTAGGTGGTGAATTGACACATCACCATTTCCCCCTCAATGACAGCAGTTCAATCCAGATTGCTAAAAGGCCAAAGCACAATCTCACCACCAACAGGAGAGAGGAAGTTTATTAAATGTATAAGTCAGTCTTCAAGATATTTAAATATCTCATTCATTTAACACTATGAATTTAGAATTTAAATAACTAAGATGTGGACTAGCTGGACTTGAACCTTTTATGATTTGAAATGAATTATTTTATACCAAAATAAATTAATGGTATAAATACCATTTCAGAGAAAAATTGTAATCCACTGGAAGACAAACTATTTTTAACCTGTCTCAAGTAATTATAAATTAATATTACAATCTGCTCTTTAAAATCGTTTTTCTTGAGGTTCTCTACTAGGTATCACTATGCAGAAATAAGAGAAAAGGACTGAATTTGACAGCTTAGGAAACTGTTATTTCTAATTATTTTGTAGAACAGCATAATTTAATATTTTTATACATGACATTATATGTGAAAGGAAACCTTTAAAACTTCTGCAAATCCCCTTTCCTTAAGAAGAAAACTATTGCTGGCAAGAATAATTAATGTGCCTTGAAAACACTGACACATAACTTAGGAACTTGTGGATCTAGGATTTGAGTAGAGGTGGTCTGACTGCACCATCCTTGTTCTTAAATACCACCGTGAACTGACTGTTGCTACTGCTGGTGGTGGTGGGATGATGGTGTGTGTGTGTGTGTTTGTGTGTGTGTGTGTGTGTGTGTGTGTGTTGCATACTGCATTCCTTTCCTCTTCCAATGACTGTTTTTTCCTTATTTTCTTTCTACCAGCATTTTGGGGCATTGCCTATGTCAGTCATTTGAGTTTAGGATATCTTACTAATGAGATATTTCTTATGGGTTTGACCCAGAAGGTCCCATTGGTAAGGCCAGAGGAGAATTGTTTCTTGAATGTGGCCTGCCACAGTGACCACATTACACTGGATTTGTTGTTTGGGGTTCATTTTAATAATTATGAATTTTCAAGTTGGGGGGAAAAGTCAGAAATGTCTATTTAGTCTACCAAACTGTAACATCAAACATCTACTTTTTAAATATCCTTACCTTTTTCTCTCAGTACTGGTCTCTAATTAGGGAGCTTTTAAATGATTTAAAGTTCACTATTTCTAATCCTTTAGGAAATTGTTTTCTATTCTTTCAAGAGAAGACATGTCCACAAAAATGGCAATCTCTATTTTTTCAATACTCAACCAAGGATATGTTATTTTAAAAATTAATTTTAGAGACAGAGGAAGGGAGAGAGAGAAACATCAACCAGTTACCTCCTGAATGCACTCCAACTGGGGATGGAACCCAAAACCTGGAATTGTGCCTGGACCTGGAATTGAAGCCACCGCCTTTTGGTGTATGGCATATCACTCCAACCAACTGAGCCACCCAGCCAGGGCAAAAATAGTAATTTCTAAAAAGAGACCAGAAAAAGAGTTTTTGAAAATCTGCAGTTTTGCCATTGGTGGAGTTTAATAATGTAACTAGAGGCCTGGTGCATGAAATTCATGAAGGGGGAGGGGGTTCCCTCAGCCCAGCCTGCACCCTCTCCAATTGGGGACCCCTTAGGGGATGTCCGACTGCTGGTTTAAACCAGCAGTTGGACATTTCTCTTTCAATCTAGGGCCGCTGGCTCCTACCTCCTCAACTGCCTGCCTGCCTGATTGCCCCTAACCCCTCTGCCTGTCTGCCTGGTCACCCTAAACTCTCTGCCTGCCTGATCACCCTTAACTGCCTCTGCCTGCCTGCCTGATTGCCCCTAACCACCTCTGCCTGCCTGCCTGCCTGTCCGCCCCTAACTGCACTTCCCCGCCTGCCTGATCACCCCTAACCCACTGACGGCCTGATCGAGGCCCCAACTTCCCTCCCCTGCTGGCCTGATCACCCTTAACTGCCTCTGCCTCGGCCCCCACCACCATGGCTTTGTCCAGAAGAAATCAGACATCCGGTCAACCTGGTCTAATTATCCTTTTATTAGTATAGATAGCCACAGTATTAATCAGATGAAATGTAGAGACAGAGAGCATGTCAAAGGAGCATCCCTGAACTTCCCTCATCAGGTAGGTACTATGGTATTTTATAGGTGAGGGAGCTGATGGCTTTAAAAGGTAAATGACACACCAAAGACATGATTATAGTTGTAGATTTTTCAGAGCAGGAACATTATAAACAAGGGCTCAAGAATTCAAGTCTCCTGCCTGGAACTGTGTTCCTTTATTGCTCTCTCATAATAACTGGAGAATGGAAACTCAGAGCTATGAACCATTTCACCATTTTTGAGGCATGGTGGTGAGTGGACAGAGTGCTGCACTGGGGGTGAGGACCCCTGGATCCTTTCTCCAGCAAAGCCACCAAACACTTCTGGACATCATCTGCTTTATCTGAAAATGAAAGGATTGGATGAGATAAGTGACTTACTTACCTTATTATCACATTAATGGACATTAACAACAACAAAAAATCTAGAGCCTTGTACCTATGGAAGGCAAAATGAGCATTGTTGGTGCCAGGACTTTTGGTTTGCTGTGAAAATTCTAGCTGAGCCCTTTGGGACACCTCCCACATGGGGCATACTGCTAAATCATTGCTTTAGGTATCAACGTGGTGCAGTGGATGAGCTCTGAGTGTCATGGTCAAAGTCAAAGAGACACAAGGGCTTTTCACCTCAGCTTGACCCTGTTAAACCTACTGGAGTATGACTTTGGCAATAAAAAGCAAATATATTGGCTCTGAGCCCTTCAGGGTTCTAAGGTTCTTTACAAGCAGGAGTCAAGAGGGAAATGAGACGGATTTTATTTTATGCAGTCCATATTAGGGATCTACCTAGTCTAGGGCCTATGTGACATGAGAATACTATAATGCACATCTGGGGCTCTGCAAACCTGATTTCACTTCACTTGGTGATGCAGCAGAAAGAACCATGAACTGACTATCAGAAGTCCTGAACAAGCAGGTCAAGTTCACCTTGGAAAGTTGGGTAGCAACTTAGGACCTATTTTCTTCTTTCTAAAAGTAGAGTTATCAATGGATAATTTCTGAGTTTTCTTCTAGTTCTAGCAATTTGAGATTTATGTAATGTTGGAACTTTTGAGACAGGCCATCAGGGTTCTTGTTGGTCAAACTACATCCCGGAGACAAATCAAGCACTAGTTTTTAAATACCAAACCTTGATAAGGCTTTCAGCGGATTAGAGTCTTATAGGCAGAGCATCTGAATTTGGCTGCCACTTGAAGCAAGGCTTTCTGATTGAATACTGAGGACAACACATTTAAAGTAAAACAAAATAGCAATGGTATCTCTAAATCTTATAGTTTAGCCCTTTAGCGAGGGTTACACCTGGAACTGTTAAGGCTTTAAGTCGTACTCAAAATTGACAAAGTGCAGTCAGATGCAAAGATGGGAGATTTCATGTTTTATGGAAAGTTAAATTGATTAATATCACCACTTGACCTAGTGTATCTTCCATATGTGGAATGCAATCTCCATTCTTCCACTGTGTTCCATTGATAATTGAGTCTTGTTAAATGCAATCATCGCACTTTTCCTGAGTCTAAAATAAGATAGGTAGTCAAATCATGCCACTGTATTCTTTTTCTGAATGTCTTTTTATTGTATAAGCTTATATTTATATCATATTTTACATAGTCGTCTTATTCACTATTTCATGTGATCATCACATAGCCGTATCTGATAAACTGGAAGTAAAAATGGTATTTCCATTTAAAGAAGAAAAGCTGAGGTTCAGGTGCCAAGGTCACATGTCTAGAAATGACCACACTTTTCATTACCAGTGGGCATCCTTGTGCAAGGCGGGTGAATATTTGTAAGCTCCTCACTAATAACTAAATGTTGGCATGTCAGAGGGAGTTACTCAGAAAAAACACAATGTGAATGATTAATCTAAGTAGTACTAACGGATATTAATGATTAAAGAATACTTTGGAGAATAATATTTTCTATATTATCATACAATTTTTAAAATATTTTTGATAAGTGTAAAATATGCAAGAAATACCTAGATAAAATAAAATGAACCTGTTGAGATGGAAGAAGATGAATATCTCAGAAAGAGAAAAATTTATAAGGAAAAATCAGAGGATCTGGAGCAAAAATAACTAAAGAAATTTAACTATAGGTCAATTATATTGCTTGTTAGTGGTTTATTTTCTCAAAGTTTGAATTTCTCAACTTATACACTGAATTCAATGCTGTCCCCTTCAAATAAATTATAATGAGAGGCTATATACTTATTCCATTCATGCTGCCTATTACTTGAAGTCTTTCTTGAATTTCACTTTTATAATTGCCTTCTGAAGTGGACACTTTCTTTTAAATACTCTCAGTGCTGTTTTAGATAAATTCAGAATTATCAGAGTGATAGAAGTAATTTATTTCTCTCCCTCCCTCTTTTCTTCCCTCTTTCCCTTTCTCCCTTCCCCCAATTATCCTTTCCTCCCTCCCCTCTCTCTTTCCCCTTCTTCCTTCCTATTCTTCTTTCCTCCTTTGTCTTCCCCTTTATTGCTTTCTTCTAAAAAAAGAGATGAAAGTAAATTTGTTACATCTTATAAACCTCTGAATATTTCTAGAAATTATTCTAAGCAATGCAGTGTTGTTGTAGTAACAACATATTTCCCAAGTAAATTATGTTGTGTACTCAAATTCTGGTTTGTTAAAATATTTTATTTTATACCTTTGTAATTATATTCCCTGAAATGAATGATATGGGGATTTGGTTGAAGTTATTGAAAACTATAGGAGACATGACTCTTATCTTCTAACTAGTGATGGGCTTGAGCAAGCATCACTGAGTGAGAGATGAGGAGCAGTGCAGGGTATGGAGGGGATGCATGCCCTGTGGAGCATTGGGTTGAATTAGGGGTGCTACACTTTTATCAATTGGAAGTGCCCAGAGAGAGCAGCCAAGGGATAATGGAGGGAACTTGAAGCCATAGCATATGATAACTACATGAAGGATCTGGGGAGACTAAACCCAATGTGGCATATGAGAATCAGGATGGTACGGGAGAGAGGGCATGGGACTGGGAATGTGGCTTAAAATGTTATTTCTGCTTCCAATTAGCTGTGGAACATTGGGCAAATAATCCAACCTCTCTTACCGATCTCGTTAAAAGTGTGCAACCTAAATGAGCGTAAGCTTTCTTCAAAGATTAATATTTATTTTATTAGGGATGCATGATAAATGTCTTCAAATACTTCAAGAGCTCTCATGTGAAAGAAGGAGTAGAACAAAATGGTATAATATCTAAGGAGGAGACCAGGCTCAAGGGCTTGCAAGGCAGCAGTGAGATGGCTACCTTGAGGTGGAGAGTAGTGATGAACTCACCATCAGTGGAAGTATTCAAAAAGAGCTGTGAGGCCCAAGTTTATGATGCTATAGACAGGAAGTATAAACTGCAAGAAGTGGTGAGCTAGTTGATTATGTATGTTTCTTTGAATTCTGAGATTCTAGTTATCTAGTATCTATCTTAAGGGTTCCTCCTGGTTACATTTGTGAAGCTACACAAGACCAGAGAATGAGAGGCTTAAAAGATCCCAGGCAGCCCTAAAAGTGAGAAGAAATCCATGAGAGTTTGGCTTATGATGCCTAATCATCTTTATCATTGCCTAAGCCAGGGATGTGGAACCTTTTTTCTGCCAAGGACCCTTTAGATATTTATAACATCATTTGCTTAAGATAATTCAATTAATATAACTTTGAGTTGCCTCCTGATGCTTTCTTCTTCTCCCCTTCAGTGTAATATTAGGAAGTCATTGTTGGCCATATCTCCAAAGCCCTGTAGGACCTCATGTCAGTAATAAGATACCCCCTTTGCTTCTTAGCAGAGACACATCTCACAGTAGCATCAGGCTGAGGCTCCAGAGTAGCATGTCTTGTGGACACACAGAGCTAATCATTATGGATTCCTTGGGCCCTTATGGTAAAGGGACATGAATTACTGTCAGCACAGTTGAACTAATTTGGTTGTAATGAGCATGCCTATGGAAATTCCCAATGAGGGAACTCTTCAACAGATCAGAGTGGCCAACAGGGTAGATGGGGTGAGTGTAGGTGCAGGTGTTGCAGAGAAAGACAATTTCATTGGTCTGACTCTAGTTATTTCCAGAGTTTCTGCTAATATATGAGCCTGTGCCTAGAACTCTCTGTGAAATGCCTCTCCCTCATTCTCCCTTTGCCCCCAGCATTTTCTGTTCACTGTGTACAGTACAATAGCCCTGGTTCTCAGGTGCATCTTGTGGAACAAGATCCTGGACTACTAGACTCACCTCACATCTCTTAGAAGTATGGGCTAGGCTGGATCTTAGCAGGAGTTCAAAAGCCTATGAATATCTCTGGTAGGGGGAGAGAGCCTAAGCTCCAATATGCCACCTTTCTTAGCAGAAAGTTGCCATGGCACATTCCCATTTTCTTTTCTTGTTTCTACCACCTTTAATCCACTAAACAAATAATTGTTTAGATATTTGCCAAAATTTTAGTGCCTTTTGGTAAAAGTACAGGATAAGAACCTAAGATGTATTTAATAATAAAATGTAATGGATTAAAAAAATTGTTAACATAATGAGGGTTCACTATGCACCAGGTCCCATGGTGAGTTATCTCATTTAAGCTGTGTAAACCTAATAAAGTAGATTTCTTTATTACCCCATTTTTGTAGGTGAAAAAAGAGTGATGTTCAAAAGGCTAAGTGATTTGCTCAAAGTCATAGCTATAGACTAAATTCAAACATGGTGCCCTTATTTCATATTATTAACTTCTCATATTATTCCTATGATGTGAAAAGTTGATGACTCTATTGAGTAATCAAAAGTTCCAGGGGTACCACATTTCCACATGGTATTTATATCTATCTATCTATGTGTTTATCTCCATCCACCTTTGTCTCTTTCTTTCTAGCTATCATGTTCTTGACATACGTTCTTCATACTTTTAACCTTTCTTTTATTTTATCTTCACAGGTATCTGATCAATGTCACTTTTGAGGGGAGAAATCTGTCCTTCAGTGAAGATGGCTACCAGATGCACCCGAAACTGGTGATAATCCTTCTGAACAAGGAGAGGAAGTGGGAGAGGGTAGGACATGTCTTTGGCAATTCTCAAGCACACTAGAGAGGAAGGGGTGGAAAGTTTGCAAAACATTACGTGAAAGCAGTTTCTTGGTTTTGCTCTCTGAGGCAGGGAGCAAGAAATCAATACTTTGAGAACACAGAAGAAGCTATTTCTTAAACTTGTATCTTCATTTTCTTGCTCTGTTGGTTAATCAAACGATTATTTTCTTTATGTATTGCCCTTTTTATTATTTATAGTGCTGTATGAATCATGACTTTGTTTTAATGGAAGATTATGCATGTACCATGTAACACAATTTGGTGAAGAAACCGTGTCTGGTACAATTTAGAAGTCATGTCCTACATGGTACACTAGGGAGGCCTAATTTATGAGCAGGCAGGTGTGGATTTACAGTGCTGGGAGGCCTGCCATGCAAGTCTTTTCTCAGGCTCTCTCCCACTGCCAGCTAGTCACAATGTCTAAAATTCTACCATTAGAAATTATGGCCTAGGTTTAATTCCCATGTCCTCTACTAACCATCTTATCTACTTAGAGACCTTGTACAGATATCTTCACCACTTGTACCTCCACTTCATCATCTGTAAAATGGGAATAATAATAGCACCCACCATTATTATAGGGTTGTTATGAGGATTAAATATTATTATATGTAAATGACTTGAAAAGGTGCCTGGCACATAGGCGGCACTCCATAGGTATTAGCTTTTATTATTGTTCCTGATTCCTAGTCAAATACATAGGGTCCTGAGAGTAATGCCATCAGTGGTATTTCTCAGAGTGTGTTCTGCAGGACCCTGGTCCCTTGAGATGCTTTACTGAAAAATGGTTCTGCAGATAAATAAGGTTGGGAGATGCTACCTACTCTTTCTCATCCTGAGAGATTCTCAGAACATATTAGCATTTGAAAGTTCAGAGGTATCTTTTAGCAAAAAAACCCACATATTTTCTACTATTTAACTTGGCATTTCCCAAAATTATTTTAACACAACACCCTTTTGTTCCTGAAATTCATATTCTGTGAAACACCTTGGGAAACATTGATTTAAGGCAATTTCTACAGACTCTATGGACTGATTGGCTGAGAACAGGCTTTAAGATGTCAGCGTGACTCTGACTAGGATGGAAACCAAGCTATATATTTCAACAGAGTAGCCAGGAAAAGAGGCCAGAACTCAACTTGAAATTCATGGTCTTGTTACAGAGAGCCCTGGACAGATAGTATATGACTGCTCACCTATGAAACTGGGCATATGTGGCTCAGGTAGTGGAACCTAGGACCTTATTCTTCAAATTGAAAGACCTCCATCTGTCATGTTTTTCCTCATTTCAGGGCACAGTATAAGGCTTACATTATGCCTGGTGTTCTTGATTAAAGTTGCCCTCCCTCCTCTGAGTTATCATTTGTTCATAAATGGTTGTTCCCTGGGCTCCTGCTCTTCATCCCAATCAAGCTGATTTTCACTGCTGCTGTAGAGACAAAATAATTTAAGAAGTATGCTGGGACCCTCGTGTGTAATAGGCACTTCTGTACATCTCCAGAAGAGGAGTTATTAATAACTGAGGCTTCAGGCATGGATCAGAAGACATCCAGCTGGGGTAGCTTTTGTGAGGTAAACTCATGATTACTCTCTCAAGTATGGGGCATCTCAAACTGTACTTTCTTAAAGAGATACCACTTACTATCACTCGTGCTGACTTCTCTTCCTTAGGCTGAAATCTGAGGCCTGCGGTTCCCACCCATTTCCAAAACTAGATTCTCTACCCTGGAATTTGGATCCTCTCCCTTTTTTATCACTTCTACCTTTATTCTAGCTCTTGAATGTATTCCTTACTTTTATTATTATCCAGGAACAATGTGATTGTGATATGTATGCCTTCTTGCCTCTTGATTCCCACATTTGTCCATTCAGATCAGCCCTTAAACATGGATGCAGAATAGGCTTCCTAAGGCATAATTCTGATTATGTTTTTTATTTGCCCAAAACCCACTCAAAGTTTCTGTGGTTTATGGATTGGGTCTAAACTTTACTCTTTCATTCAAAGCTCTGGTCTACCTTTCAACTCCTGTCTTTCTCTTCTTTGTTTCCCGTCTCACCATCAAGCTATACTGGACTCCATTCTGTCCTGAGAGTATACAGCATGTCATGAGGTTTCCTTTTCCTGGGATGAGTTGTACAATTATACAAATAATAACCAGCCTTTGAAACCCAATTAAAATGTTGCTGTATCCTTCCCTGATCTTTGACCGAAATTTAATCTTACTCCCTCATCCCTTGTAGCATTTGCCCATACCTCTGTTTTAGCACTCATCACATCTGCCTGTGTTAGGGCTGTGTGCGTGCGTGCATGCTTCCGGCGGCCAGAGGATGTGTCTTTTATTGTGTCCTCACAACAGCCTGGAAGAGTGTGTTACATTGAGCAGTTCAATAAATATTTGTCTAATGAATGAGAACCATTACATAATACAAGAGTCTAAAATCCATTATTAAGAATCCAAGTTTATGCTATTGCCCTTGATACAGTAGCTAGGTTTTTGTTGTTGTTGTTTCTGGTGGTGGGAAATAAGATCTGTGTGTAGGCTGAGTTTTCATAGATCATACTTTAAATGTACTAATGGAACTTATTATTTAAAGAAATTCTGTGGTTAATCATTTTGTAAAGCATTTGGAGAGGTGTTGAAATCACAGAATAGAACATTTTCATATCGACTTGGTTAAATCAGGGAACACTGCTGGGGAGCGATCTTTAGTGTTCACTGAGTTCACAGAGCCACGCAATTTCTAAACTAGGAAGTTCTCGTTAGGGCTCTTTTGTGGGCAGGAAGGGGTGGCAGGAGCCAGGCACAGGTCCAGGGCATGTCTGAGATGTGGTGAAATCACACATCACACTGTGGGAAGTTGTACTGTTTCTTCCACAGTAACCCAAGCCCCAGCATCATTCTGCATTCTCAGGATTCCTGATACCACTCCTGCAGGTCCCTCCTTGTGGTCCAGGGGAGATTTAGTATCTGTGGACTCTAGAGAGGCAGGTACCAGGGTAGGATCTTACAGTGAGGAAATGGATACGGGGTGAACGCACAATACAGTGTTCAGATGTTATGTTTACCAGTGTCACTCCAATAAATTCAAAGAAAGTGGGGGAGAGAAGATAAGCAGGAAAGGAATCTAGGTTTGTGGAAGAAATATTGGCTAGGAGACTGGACTCTCAGTCATGTTCCTAACTGGCTGTGTGACCCACTCTTTTCACTTTTCTAGATCTTTCTTTCCTGTGTCTAAAATCGAGGCATGAGATTAGGAAGATCTGTAGGGTTCTTTCCAGCTCTAACTTCTGGGATTAAAAATCCACATTGTAAACAGGCACTTGGAATGAAAATCAGGTGAGAGCTGGAGCATACAAAAGAAACTGGAGTCTGTTTTTAAGGACAGTAGCTCCCAGGACAAATGTGTCATTTTTGCCATTTAAGTAAACATCACCTCCTCAGAAGGCCTTCCCTGTTGGCTTGAGACAAAGTAGCCACTCAGTCACTCTATCACAACAGTTTATTTTAATTTTCTTCAATATACTTATTATCTGATGTTTGCTCATTTGATTGCTGTTTGTTTATTGCCTGTCTCTTCACACCAGGATGAACACTCGATGGGAACAAGGACCTTGTTTTTGCTTCCTCTAGTTCTTACACTAAGAAGAGTGGACACTTGAGAGATAATTGTTAAATAGATGAAGAATCCATAGGCATAGGAGATTTAGAATATTGGCCAGCCACTTCACTTCTACCCGAAAGTCTCCCGTTTAGATAGAGTGGTTTACTGAAGGGAGCGTGAGAGCAGGTACAGTGTCCGCCTTCAGAGTGAGTGCTCTGAGTGCCAACAGAGGACTGGTGGACCATCTTCAGTGAGCTCACTGTCCAGTGGACACAGGCCTGACCAGGGTTAGCAAGCAGGTCCAGGAAGGCTCATTGAGTTGTTGGTGAACCATGTGATGGGATTTCATAGGGTTCCTACAGGATTTTTAAAAGTAGTCTCAAAGGTACGATATTATAAATGTGGTTTATTTTCAAGAGACACGAAGTCCTGGCAACATAGTCTATGGGACTGAGCATGGCTTTGGAAATCAGAAAGAGCCCAGTGCATGTGGCCATTTATCAGCTGTATAAACCAAGCCACTGATATTACCTGAGTCTCTTTCCATCTTGTAAAATAGGGCTTTATGTAAGGCTGTTATACAGATTAAAGGAGACTTTATAGTGAACCAACAGTTAGTAGTGACTGAAATACAGCCAGTATCCAGCAAATATCATTTGGTAGTTCCTACCCTCCTAGTGTAATTTTAAGGTAATATTTGCTCATGGTATAAAGTCAAATGGTATTTAAAAAAAAAAGTCAAATGGCCCAACTGGTGTGCCCCAGTGATTGAGCATTGACACATGAACCAGGAGGTCACGGTTTGATTCCCGGTCAGAGCACATTCCAGGTTGTGAGCTCAATCCCTAGTAGGGGGTGTGCAAGAGGCAGCCAATTGATGATTCTCTCTCATCATTGATGTTTCTGTCTCTCTCTCTCTCCCTCTCCCTCTCCATTCCTCTCTGACATCAAATATATATGTGTATATATATATATATATATATATATATATATATATATATATATTTAAAAAGAATGTCTTCTTATCATCTGTGATCCTTGGTTCCTCCAGGCCCCTCCCAGAGAAATTATTATTTCCAATGTCTCATGTATTCGCTCTGAAAACACTCCAAGCACATACACATTTTATATATTAACTCACTGACCTCCTTTTTTAAAACAAGTAGTACCTGTTCTTGGGAACTTTTGATGGGATACTATGTAAGGAGCCACTAAGGAGGCATGGGGGTGCAGCTAGCATAGCCACACAATCTCTAGATCAGACTATGTTCACAGAAAGCCAGTACCTCACTCTGGTATGTAGGAATGTGGAGAAGAACATTTAAAAAGGAATGCACACACACACACACACAGGCATACACGGTAAGTTGGAGTGGTGAAAATTAATTGTGTACAGGGTAGGTTCATTTGTAAGTGGGGAATGGCTTCATAAACTTGCATTAAAAATAGTCTGGCACCAAGAAGCAGTTCCAACAAGCATTCAGGCTTCTGTCTTTATCAGAGCCTCTCATGATTTGCTTCATTGCTACTGCTCTCTGCTTCCATTTAAATGATCCTAAAATGGGGATAATAAAAATGAAATGCAGTAGGAGTGTGTTCTGAGTAATGACTTCAAGAAATGATGATGGTGCATTTTCAGACTATAAGATGTAAACAGACCTTAAAGGGACTGTCTGGGCCAGAATAGCAGAAAGTTTCCATCTCTGCTTGTCTTTGCCCCAAAGAGGCAAAATATGTACTTTAGAAGCCCACTCCCTCTTCCCTGCCTCCACCTACCAGAAGATGGCCTTCCTTACATAGATCATGTTTGTGTCATTCTTTGGGCTCCCCAAGCTCAAGTTATCATTTTAGGCTTGCGATACCCAGGAGACAGCACTAACTCCAGGTATGGGTGCTCTGTGATACTAGCACCGAAAGCCTAGGGTGACCCATTTGCTGATAATACAATAGAAGTCAATTACTACTATGACATATTCCACTTGAAAGCCATTGACTGACAAAATAAATAGCCTCTCTATCTGCGCTGGCATGACTGTACACACACACACACACACACACACACACACACACACTCACTCACTCACTCATATACAAATGGAGACTGCTCATGAACACAGGGACCACATCTGTTTGGTTTTCCACTATGCGTCTGTGCCCAGCACATTGCAAGACTGTAAAGTAGGCCATTAAGTATTTGGTGATGCCCAAACACACCTGTACAAGCCATGTTTTGCTCCCAGCCTCATAGGAGAGGCCAGAGAATACCCCTGCTCTCTCCAGACTCAGTGGGAGGTGTCTGAGGAGGTGACAAGCTCCTCGACGTGCTTGTTCTGGATCTCCTGATACTGCCATTTGACAACATGCTATTTTTGCTGACTTAGAACTGAGTACTAATATGCATCATTGGATTAAGGGATTAGAAAACAGGATCTTTGGAGAAAGTCTGTGGGAATTGGGGTCGGTAAGGGGGAGAAGAAAAGGCACTGAAGTGATGACTTACTCTCTTTAAATGTATGAAGAATTATTGTTCCAAAGGTTGGGATCAGCTGTTCACTTTCTCCGCTGAGACAGAAACAGAGTAAGTGGACTTAAGATCAAGCAGAGAGGATTTATGCGAGCTATAGGGAAAGTTTCTTAACAGAGAGATGTGTTGAGTATCATAACTGTTAACAACAGGAGGAATGACACAGAATATGTTCTTACCGCTCTGTAATGTGCAGTCCTGCCCTCAAACCAATACATGAACTACAGGACGTTGAGAGTTTTCCTTCCTCCCTTTTCTTCCATTTCCTTTCTTCTCACACATAATTATTGAGCTCCTACCATGAGCCACCATCAGATTAATGTTGTAGTTTTTCTAGTGTCTGAGGGCAGGGGGGAAAGACACTAGAAGGAGAAGAGTGCTTATTGTGACACTTAACATTTCTATAACCTATGTTGATTGTTAAATTTTATTATTTGGTATGAAATAATAATTGGATGGATGTTTCATATTGTTTGATTAGTAAGGCTCTGCTCATAAACATTTTCTTTATGATGATGACTTACAGTCAGGGTACTAGATAATGTATTTTTGGCTATCTTTCTGAGTTGTGGTTATCATAGGTTCTCACATCCAAGAGTCCCATTCTCTTGTTCCCTGAGCTCCAAGAGCCAAGCCCATCCTCTTTGCCTACTTTGGTTTTGGGGTGCCAGAAAGAGATAACTGGGGGCCACCGCCTGGGAGTAGGAGGTGTGCCCTTAACCCACAAACTTTCAGCACTGCTGTTAGACTTAATCCACAAAGTGCAGCTTCTACCCCCATGTACGTTTGTAAAATAATTCGAAGAGAAGAGCAGCATGTAATGAGGGAATAAACTTTAGAAATGTCATTTCAGGAATGCTGGCTGTCTTTATATGCTTGTCATGAGCCACTGAATGAAGGGATAAAACAACAAGATAATATTGGTTGACTCTACTTTTGAAACCTGCACATGCTGATAGGGAGAAAAAACAGAGTTGAACCCAGAGACTGGAGTTCTGACTTAACCTTGACTTAAGGAAACACGGTAAAGAGGAACATGTCTCCAGAGCACAAATATGACTTTCATCCATCTTGTTTAAATTTTATTGAGATTTTTATTTCATGACAATTGTCTATGGTTGGCTCCCTAGTCCTCTGCACTATCTTTCTAATTCCTAGGCGATAATGTTTTGTCAGTAGTGGTATTGAAAGAAATAGTAGTGTAGAGGTTAGAGGATTCTTGTGTTAATATAGAGGAAAAAACACATTTATGATTTTCTTATTATGAAGGTAATTGATGCTTATTAAAGACATTATGAGGGATAAAATAAAAGTTACATGTATACACACCTACAAAGAATTAGCATTTACATTTATTCTATTTCTTACTGGTGTTTCATTTCTGTGCATGTTGTTGTTGTTAATCCTCACCCAAGGATATTTTTTTGATTTTTTAGAGAGAGGAAGAGAGAGGGAAAGACAGAGAGAAACATCAATGTAAGAGAGACATATTGATTGGTTGCCTCCTGCACGAACCCTGACCAGGGCCTGGATCGAGGAGGAGCCTGCAACCAAGGTATGTTCCCTTAACTGGAATCGAACCTGGGACCCTTTGGTCCGCAGGTTGATGCTCTATCCACTGAGCCAAATCAGCTAGGGCTGTGCATGTTGTATTTATGTGTGAATTCAATGTGATGCAATATAACTGGGAACATAATACAAGGTGAGGAATAAGTAGGTTTAGAGTTCTGAGTACATGAAACACAGAGTTTATTCTTGTATTATTATTTATTAATTTTTGTGTTATTTTCCATATGAAGAGCTATAAACCTACTTTTGCCCCACCCTGTATGTGAACAGTTTGTAATCTGCTTTTTTTCTCTTACTATGATATGATAGACCTTTTCCTCTTTTATAAATATTATCCAAAAGCATGAAACTTAATGACTACCTAACAGTCCATTATTAGGATAGATCATGCTTCTCCAAGCTGATCCCTCATTATTAGATATTCATATGTTTGTTAAACAGAGACTCTGCTTCTCATATGAAAACAATTTCTGAGTTTTGGATAGTCTAACTTTGATGCCATAAGACTGTTTTTCAAGGCAATAAGGTTTGGCCACTTTCTTTGTTATCTAACAGCCCTGATTGTTAAAAAGACAGCCTTTAATTTGATAATTACTTAGGTTATATTCAGTCACTAGCAACCAGTGGACACATATGCAGTTGGTGGGGAAGGCGCTCCTCTGTGATTCCTGGTCTTCAACAAGTCACGGAGAGTTTTCCCTTTGTGATCTTTTGATTGGATGTGCTGTCCTCTAACTTTGCTAATAACAATATTTTCTCTTTGGTAGTTACATCACACAGAGAAAGGGATTGGTTATGTGTTCTCTGTCTGCAATTTTTATCATATGGGGCTATTTTCTTGAGGGTCATAGGCTTGTAAAATTCAGGCTAGTGTTCCCGAGAAACTAGTAGGGCTCATGTTTGATGTGACATTCCTTCTGGTGCTATTTCTTTTTTCTTTCTTTTTAAAAATATTTTTATTGACTTCAGAGAGAGGAAGGGAAAGGGAAAGAGAGATAGAAACATCAATGATGAGAAAGAATCATTGATCAGCTGCCTCCTGCATGCTCCACACTGGGGATCAAGCCCACAACCCGGGCATGTGCCCTGACCAGGAATTGAACCGTGACCTCCTGGTTTGTTCATAGGTTGATGCTCAACCACTGAGCCACAGTGGCCGGGCTTTCTGATGCTATTTCTATTCTTTCTGCTACAAGTGACTCAGGAAGAAGGGAGAGCAATCCCCTTCTCTCACCAGTGGGTATGGCATGTGGCTAACTCACATACCCACAGGTTGATGTGCCTAAAGACTGACTGGGACTTGATAGCAGGTACTACTCTTTTCATACCTTTATTTATTCCCCACTAAACAAGCTACTCTGTGCATATATTAATATAATATTGACATTTTTTGAGATCTCAAGTTTTACATTAAAGTATAATATCTGAATGTCCTTCATATACAAGCAAGCCTCTGTTGACCTAGCACCAGGAGATCTTCCACTGTGAGGTTTTCCTACAGTGCTGATGGATTTGTACTAGTCCACGCACAGTCTCTCTCCATAATTCCTGTTTATGAGAGCTGGCCAGGAATAGGATAAAAGAAATTCATGTACATAGGGAGAGAGGCTCTGACCTTGGCATGTTAACTCTGTTAATAGGACCGCAGAACAAGATTTGAAAGGAAGTGTTGGCCACTTAAAACAATAAATTTTCTTTAAGAATTAAAGCTATTAATAAAAAACATGGATACAAATCTCCCACAATAGCCATAGATCTCAGATTATTCAGGGCAATTTTATTATTTCCTCTATTAGCTTACTTCTGTTCATAACACACACACACACACACACACACACACACACCACATTCAGGAGAGAGAGAGAGAGAGAGAGAGAGAGAGAGAGAGAGAGAGAGAGAGAGAAAGAGAGAGAGAGAGAGAGAATCTTAAGGTGGATTGGAAGCTCTCACCTCACCTGTGATCCAGGGTCCAGGTGTTCCCTGCCCATGAAGACGTCCCACTGCTGCTTCTAAAGGCATTTTAAATGTAAAGTGAATCTGTGCCAGGGGAGCAGTGAGAGGGAAAGTGTGATCCTGGGGAGGCAAATAAAGAGGAGAAGGGCACACATAGAGGGCAGTGGTCAGGAGAGTGAGAGACTTTAGGGCAGTGGTTCTCAACCTTCCTAGTGCCGCGACCCTTTAATACAGTTCCTCATGTTGTGGTGACCCCCCAATTTCATTGTTACAAATTGAACATAATTAAAGCATAGTGATTAATCACAAAACAATATGTAATTATATATGTGTTTTTCAATGGTCTTAGGCGACCCCTGTGAAAGGGTTGTTCGACCCCCAAAGGGGTCACGACCCACAGGTTGAGAACCGCTGCTTTAGGGGGAAGGAAACCATTCTTCATGCCATACTTGCCAGGTGCACAGCATTGCTGTTAACACCAGCCTCCTCTAGGTATCCTACCACATTCTTCTACTTCAACGGTTTGGGGTGAGATATCTCCTAAGATCATTGTTTTCGGCTATTCTTGGAATAATGTGTGTCAGTTTTCTTTATTCAGCCCATAGTGAAGGGAGCTTGCTGGCAAAGGAACAGAATACCAACTCTCAGGTAGAATTTCTGGTGGATAGTTAAGCCACCTCAGCATTCTCTTTATAGACTAGTGAAAAAATTATGTTTTCCCAATAGGAGCTGGGAAAGAGGTACAATTCTAGAACAGTCTGTCTAGCTTGAGATTAAGGGATTTTAAAAGGATTTGGCCATTATCACATCTGACATTTATATAACACCTTACTAACAATATGGTGAAGAACTTTAGTATATATGATCTTGTTTTGATTCCTATCTTTGGGAAATATTGTATAAAAAAGTAAACTGAGGTTCAGAGGGCTCTCATGATTTGCTGAAATTCACTTAGCTAAGGGCTGGCAGAGCTGGGTGGAGTCATTTACATCTAGCTCCATTTAAGTCCAGGATACTTTGTGCCTTAACACACAGAGTATGAGAGCACAACTAGGCTAATAGGCTCAAAGTACAGCAGTCTCAGTGGGAATAAGTTTATAGACTAGAAGACATCACACCCTGGGAACATGTGGGCCCCATCACTTAAGAGTTTTTAAACTAAGTATTAAGAAATGGTCCTGACAGGGCAAGGGGAGTAGTTAGCCCAGACAGTTATTGGCTGTTTCAGTGTAACATTTTCCTGAGATTAACAAAAATGAAAAATGAAGGAGGGAGGCAAGAAAGATAAAGACAACAAAAAAGCTTTTCTGTATCCCCTACAACCCTATACCTCCTCACTATCTTTTATTAAACATACACTCTCTTTTCAGTGGAGAACAAGAACCTATCTCCTCAAATGGTGAGGAAAGAAGATCTTTCTTTCAATAACAAAGGCCGTAACTACCTATAAAAGCAGCTGTCTAGGTCCTGATTGCACAGAACAATAACTCTAGGAAAGAGTTATCTTCTGCCCTAAAGCTCCTCTAAAATGCAGCCACCACGGCAGCCACTGTAACCATATAGCCCCGTTGATCAGACATCTGCTGGAGGTGCAGAGAAATGCGGAAACACCAGGGGGAATTTAAAATAGTTGACCTACAAAACAGTCCTTAAATCTGAGGAGGAGAGTGATGTGAAATTTTAACTTTGTTTTTCATAAAACACAATCAGCCAAATATTTTGTGAACTCAACTAGCTAAGAGAGAGGAGTTTTGGGATCTCATAAAACTAGGTGAAGGTTCATTTATATATTTATGATAGAGAAGGAGCAAAACTCAACAAATAAGAACACTGATCTTCTGTGATTCATCATTGTCACTTCATGTTTCTCCAGGTGTGATTGTGGGTTTCACTGTGATGTATGAGTTCATTTAAGAGGGATATGTATCTTTTATTTAAATAACTATCTATTTATTTTTATAGTTATTTTCTGTTTTTGGCTAGTGTCACATCTCATATTTACAGCGATATGAATTTTTTAAATAAATTTATTTTTAAAAGGAAGGTTATTTCATATATTAAGTTAAAAATAGTATAGGTGGTATATATATTTTTTGAATTAGTATTTTGGGTTTCTTTAGATGAATTCCCAGAAGTAGAATCATTGGGTCATAAGGCAGTTCCATTTTTAATTTTTTGAGGTACTGCTTTCCACAATCTGCATTCCCACCAAGAGTGCATGAGGGTTCCCTTTTCCCCACATCTTAGCCAACACTTGTGGTTTATTGATTCTGATAGGTGTGAAATGATATATCATTATGGTTTTAATTTGCATTTATCTGATGATTAGTGACCATTGAGCACTGTACCTCTGTGTTCATTGCAGCATGATTTACAGTAGTCAAGATTTGGAGGCAGCCCAAGTGTCTATCAATAGATGAGTGGATAAAAAAGGTGTGGTACATTTACAGAATGGAATACTACTCTGCTGTAAAAAAAAGGAAGGAAATTTACTCTTTGCAACTGTGTAGATAGACGTGGAGAAAATTATGCTAAGTGAAATAAGCCAGTCAGAGAATGACAACTACCATACAATTTCACTCATATGTGAAATTCAATTAACAAATTGAACTACCAAGCAAAATAGAGACCGACTCATAGATAGAGAACAGGCAGACAGCTCTGAAGGAAGGGGGTGGGGAGATGGAGGGGTGGAGGGATTGAGCAAAAAAGAAAAAAGAGGGAACTCAAACACAGACAACAGTGTGGTGATTGCAGGGGCTGAGTGGGGGGGAGGTGGAAGAGGGCATAGAGGGGATAAATGGTGATGGAAAAAATAAAATAAAATTTTAAAATCTTTTTCCTAAAATTACTTGCATGACCTTTAGTTTAAAATCTCTGTAAAATCCTATATAAATGTTAAAATAAAAATAGTAACAAAAAAATAGTGCAGGTGATACACAGATGTGACAAAAATGGTTACAGTGGTAACAAAAAAATTGAATGAGTGAAATTTGGAAAATACTTCCACAGGACAAAGTGTGCTTTCAACACAGGCTCTCAAGACACGGCATTCAAACCTACCCTCCCATCTTTCCCCCCATTCACCTCAGCTTTTAGCTTAACACACCAGTGAAACTGCAACCAACCCTTCTCTAACACCTCTTGTATTTTTGTGCCTATAGGCTTTGGCTTATGCTCTCCCTTTAACCTTGGATTATTAAACTGTTCAGTGAGGCATAGTTTAAAAGCCAAGAGGCTTTCTATCTTACTCCCTCTGCTTAACACAGTGATTTATCTGAAGAAGTGTAAATAGATGTTGCTCTCCCTTTCTGTGCCTCAGTTTCCTCATCTATAAAATAGGAAGAATAATACTGTCTACCTCAAACTATTGCTATAAGGATCAAATACGTTTTAATTCATGTAAAACCCTTAGTACAATATCTAGCATGTAGCAAGTGTTATGCAGTTGTTCAATTAGCTTACTTGAATGTATTTTTAACCAATGATAATACAGTCAACATTGTGTTTAGAAATAAGAAAGTGGAGGAAAATGGACCACAAAACAAAACAGAACAGAATTGGTTTGGCCTCAAGCTACTAAAAGGAAGGAGCTAGGAACAGCAAATAGAATTCTCGATGTGCTTGGTGATAAATAGGCAATGAACAAGCTTTCTTCCTCTATATATGAACAACTTTTTGCATAGCTGGATTAAAAAGATTAAGTCTTATACTAAGAAAATGATGGCAAAGTCTACGACACAGCACAGCAGTCTGTGCTAGGGCCCATCCCCCAGAAATCAGAGAATTAAAAACCTCAGCTTAGATTTAGTACCATTCAGTAACCATTAAGGATCAACCAAACACACATTAAGCAATAATGACAGTTTATGAAACCTTGCAATGCGTCCTTATGCCATTCAATCTCTTTGGGTTTGTTTCATTCTAATAAACTACAACTTTGTGGTTGAAAATAAAGAACTGCCCATCTCCCCTTTATTACTTCCTTATTGTGTGGTGGGTAGATTGGCAGATAACCATTAAAGGAATTCCTTCCACAAGGGAAAGTGGCTTATGCCAAAAGATATGTCACAGTCTGGGTTGAATTTAAAGGAAATGATGGTGAAATGGAGAGTGAATGATAGTAACAATTGACACCTAAATAGTGTTTTACAGTTTTTGTGTGGTTCTCAAAGTGTAATCCCTGGACTAACAGCATCAGCACACCTGGGAATTTATGTGAAAAGTCAATTCTCAGGTCCCACCCCAGACACTCTAGGGTTGAGGGTCAGCAATATGAGTTTTGACATATAAAGCACAGGGGTAGTTTATCACAGTCATTTCCCTTTCACAAAGAGAAGTATCTATTTAATGGATATTTAAAACTGCCACCCTGTCATTGTTCTCTGTTCTCGTTTTATTTCCCAGCCATTGACTTTAAAATAAAACTGAATCTTTCTCTCTCCAAAAGTGGAGGACAATCCCAGCAAGAAAGAGTTAAAGCCTGTCCCACTCACTACAGGAGATTCTGAATTACCTGTGGTCTTCGGCAATTGCCATAGAAACTCCCTGATTAGGCTGACTGTCTGGGTTTATTCATCCAGAAAATATCCCCCGAGCCCCTTCAAGGTGCTAGGTACTGTTCTGGGTATTGGAGGAACAGAACTGAATAAGACTAACAAGTTTCCTGCCCTCAAGGAGTGGTGAGGAGAGTCAGACAACAAGCATATCAACAAATAAATAAATATGATCATTTCAGATGGTACCAAGTGCTGTTAAGGTGGTCAGATAGGATGCAGTGGCTCTCAGCCACAGCATGCCAGCCCCCCACATGGGCTTTTGGAAATGCCTTTATTGTTTTAAATAAGTTGCCAGTTAAATTTCTAAGGAGTTTGTCCAATGGCTACTGTTAGAACTTTAACTGGTAACTTATTTATGGTAAAAAATTTTCAAATTATTCCCATAGGTTCTCTGCTTACACTTTACATAGATAGATCCACTTCTGAGCCACAGGGGAAATGTGTGTATATTTTATCTTCCATTTTTCCCATTTCTACTGGGTTTTAGAACTTGGGAATATGGATTGTTATAACTTGACACATCAGGGTATGAGCATTCCAATATTTATATTTCATTTTCCCAATCAAGAAGCATTAATTTTCATTTATTTACTAAAAACTGACTGCATTTAGTAGGTTACCTACCCTAACCTGCTGTTCTAAGTGAGCATGACATATGCAGCTATTGTGGCAATTACTGTACTTCCTCAGTTGTCTCCATTGGACCCTGTAGTCACAATGTAAGGACCTGGTGAGGATGTTTAGGAAAAGTCATAATTAGCAGCGCACAAACTACTTTTGGATCATTGACATGTTATATGTGGCCTGAGAATAAATTGTCATTTAGCACTTAGACATTTAGAAATTCCATTAGAACTGCACATTTCTGGACTTCATGAAAATCAGAAGAGTGGCAACAACACTGGCTCACATTCTGCAGGGGCTTTTGGGGGGGGGGACGTGGGGGAGAGGGATGGCCTTCTTTGATGGAATACATGCCCTCCAGTTCAACACAGCCCCCAGGTGTCGCAACCCTTTTATTATCTACCTGTTCTTATAGACTGGACTTTGCAACTCCCAGAATAGTGATGAGTTCAGAAAGATTCTGTCCCTCCTTAAAATCTAAAATGTATACCTTGGAAATGAGTACATTCAGGCATGGGGAGTTGGGTATTTATGGAGCTGACACAGCCTTTTGATTGCTGGCTGCAGTTCACCTTGGAGCCTCTAGGACAGCGGTTCTCAACCTGTAGGTCGCGACCCCTTTGGGGGTCGAACGACCCTTTCACAGGGGTCGCCTAAGACCATCGGAAAACACATATATAATTACATATTGTTTTTGTGATTAATCACTATGTTTTAATTATGTTCAATTTGTAACAATGAAATTGGGGGTCACCACAACATGAGGAACTGTATTAAAGGGTTGCGGCATTAGGAAGGTTGAGAACCACTACTCTAGGAGCCCTCTGAGAATTCTGAGTGCTGTCTCCATGCATCAGGACAAAGGGAAATCAGTTCTGTATTATACTGAATCCTCCAGTTCACCCTAGAATGGTAGAAGGCAAAAGACACTACACATCCAAAGAGCTTTCTATTTGTCGGACAGTGAAATATAGAAATATAAACGTTTCATGCCTTAAAAGGTGTTAGGCATATGGAGGGTGTGAATTTGTCTTTTTTCTTCACAAAGTAACAAATTATTCTTTAGTGGGGGAATATCCTGGGAAGGCTTTATAGGCATAAGCTTTCAAGGGGAATATCAGTGATTCAAGGGCATTTACCTGGCAAAGAAAGGAAGGCATCAGCAGATGAAAAACTCAGCCAGGAGATCAGAAAAATGAAAGAAAGGGGGTGGGCAAATGAAAGGAAAGAGACGCGGAGTAGGAAAAACTGAAATTAGAAGTGAAGGCAGGACAAATGCCACGTCTTAGGAACAGAAAGCTGATTGCTGATAGCAGTTAAAGAGATAGTGGCAGAGTCTGAGTGGAGAGAGCGGACAAGATGATTTCAGTCGCACTAGTCTGATTAAATAAAGCAGAAAGAAAGGAAAGAAGCAGAGTGAGAAGAGAGGAGGTCGAAGTTGTCCAGGCAGAAGAGCCATACTCAGATGAGATTTTGAGCATTCAGGATGGAAGGAAAGGAGAGTTAATAATGAAAGTAATGGCATGTGCATCTTTTTCTTTGTGCAAATGCTAATAAGGATGTAAGGGGAGTGCTGGGTCTTTTTTTGTTCGAAAGACAGGGTATTTTAGATCTCAGCCACCCCCCATCCCCCCTACCCCAACTCTAGAAATTTGAACCACTCCATCTCGAAATGGAATTTCCTATACCCAAAGAATAACCATGAGGATATGGAGAAATGGGAACCCTAGTACACTGCTGGTGGGAATGCAGACTGGTATAACCATTATGGAAAACTGTATAGTTTCCTCAAAAAAATTAAATATGGGACTGCCATTTGACCCAGTGATCCCATTTCTAGGAATATATCCTAAGAAACCCAAAACACCAATCAGAAAGAATGTATGCACTCCTATATTCATAGGAGTGCAATTTACAATAGCTAAGATTTGAAAACAGCCCAAGTGCCCATCAGTAGATGAGTGGATAAAAAAATTGTGGTATATTTACAGCAGTACAAAAGAAGGATCTCTTACCCTTTAAGACAGCATGGAGGAACCTGGAGAGTATTATGCTATGTGAAATATGCAGTCAGAGAGACAAGTATCACATGATCTCACTCATATGTGGAATCTAATGAACAAAATAAACTGATAAACAAAATAGAACCAGAGATATAGAAATAGGGCACAGACTGTTGAATCTCCGAGGGAAGGCGAGGGTGGGTGGGAAGAGATCAACCAAAGAACTTGTATGATATATGCATAATTCATGAACACAGGCAATAGGATGGTGAAGGCTAGAAGAGGTCAATGGAGAAAAAAAGGGGACATATGTAATACTTTCAACAATAAGGATTAGAACAATAGCCCTGGCCAGTTTGGCTCAGTGGATAGAGCGTCTGCCTGGGGACCAAAGGGTCCCGGGTTTGATTCTAGTCAAGGGCAAGTACCTCGGTTGCAGGCTCCCCCCAGCCCAGGCCCTGGTTGGAATGCATAAAGGAGTCAAGCAATCTACTAGTATGTGTTTCACTGAGCCAAACCAGCTATGACGAAACAGTGGTTTTAAATGTATTGCACACAAAGTTCTGAGTCTCTTTTTCAGAACCAGAGGACTCCTGTTTCATCTGGAGTAATAAACCCCTCTTTTATGTAATAATTATTTTTCATTTGTGTCTGATTCCAAAAGTATAGTAATTTTTCATTAAGGAAAAGCTAATAAAATACAGTACGACATAAAGAAGAAAATAAAATTCACCTCAAAGTCTACCACCTAGAGATAATTTCTGTTTACATTTTGGTCCCTATCATTCAGTCTTTTTCCTTCTGTGTTCATATCCATTATAAATGTACGTTATTAATATAAAGGTATATTTTTATAAAATTGAGATGGTATTATACATACTGTTTTGCAATCTACATTTTCCTTTAACAATATGCTGTGAATGGTATATTATAAATATATATCATTAAAACATAAAAATATAAGTAGGACATAAAATGTATCATTAAATATGTGTATATCTATCTATTTCTCTTCATCTATTTATTACATAATTGTTAGTGTTATATATTATCCCATTATTTAGAAACTGTATCTGTATGTATATAAGTTACAAAATTCATCCCCCAACTCCCACCCGCATGCACAAGGTGTAAAGTATTGGCTATGGCTCATTGATCTGAGTGTGTTGACAATTGGAAGGTCTGTCATTGTTGGCATTTGTGGTCTGTATCTTTCACTTCCCAGGGAACTGCTGGAGGGGGAACAGATGCCAACAGGTGTTTTGGATGATGCCAGCACACCTGGCTGTGTTGGCTGTTCCCATATCTCTGAACATGAACTCTGCTCCCTTCCTAAGTAAGCACAGCTCTCCCGGGACTGACGTTGTCATTCAAATTTGTCTCTGGGTGCTCTTTCCCAAATGCCTTTTTAAACATAGTCAATAACAGATGAGCACCTGGGCCCTTCTTCACCAGGGAGAGCTCGGGCCATTTTTAGAACATGAAAAGCCTATTTGGCCCTTTGGAGCTAATTCTTGGAACATCCCCAATTCCCCAGGACACCATTTTAATAACCACGCGCTCCAGGACAGCACGGTTTGCCTGGTGGGTCTTGTTGCTCCATTTCCTCTTCGGGTTGCTTTTTCAATCTTGGACTCAACTTTCACTAAATCTCTATAACCAGTCTGCTGGCAGGGATGTTCCCCATCCCCTTCTCTGCCTTCCTTCTCTGTGCTGCCTCCCCTCGCTGCTGCACGACTCAATTTGGTTCTAGTATCGGAGAAATGGGGAGTCCATTCCCCTGGGCTTGTCAAGTCTTGGCTCTGCCATCAATCTACAGAGTGACCTTGGGCAAGCCACTTACTAACCCTGGGCTTCAGTTTCCATGTATAAAACAAGAGGGTTGTGTTCAATCCCTAAGGTCCCTCCTAGTTCAGACCATCTGTGGTTACAAGTCCCCTTTTGGATTTGCCACACTGTTCTATGGCATATTTTTAGTGACTACTATTTATTCATTAGTTAGTTATAAGAATTGTTTATTATTAGAACTTTCTTTTGTAGATGGGGAGCTCAGCCATTTGGTTCCTTGGGCTTTATTCACAGCTACCTTCCAGGAAGGGGGTTAGGAAGATAAGTTGAATTTCTCCACTGTCACGCTTCTTTTACCTCTTAGCTTAGTAATTTGCAGCACTAACGACCCAGAGCAGCCTTCTTTGGGACCTTGCTACTGAGCAATCAGAGAGAAACCTCTGACTGCCTTTCCCTTATACAATAGGATTATTTGTGACTCCTTCATGAAAGAGACATTGGTGATTGGAGTCAGAGACTGTGTCACAGGTGCACACACACAGACCACTGAAGTCCCCACTGTAAAGTATTATTATTATTTTATTCTGTGTTTCTGGATATTGTTTTGTAAGTGACTACTTATCTCTTCTTCTGTGGTCCCCTTCTTCAAAATTGGAAATGATTTATAGGGCTTTGTTTTTTCCTTTTTATAATTTGAAGTCATTCTTGTATTCTGGGGCTAAATTGTATGTATGTTCATGCTCTGGCTTACCATTTGTTCAACACATTTTAAATTAGTGCCTGCGGTGTTCTGGATTTTGTTCGCCAGGAAAGGAGTGTGAGGGAAAATTGACAGATAGATGGAGAAAGAAAGAGAGAAATTAGGAAAGGGGAGATACTCCAAGAGAAACTAGAAAAAAAAGGAAGACATTTCTCAAAAGGGGTAAGGAACAGTGAAGACTGCACCCAGGGCAGAAAGCAGGGGAAAGGAAAGGCCTCAGAAGATGGAGGGAGTCACAACCCTAGTTTGCACCAATTCTTCTTCTGCAGAGATTCTCTAAAGCAGTGGGAGCCCTGGCTGACAGATAATAAAGTGTTAGTAATAGCTATCTACCACTTTTACAATGGGTCAGTGTTTATAAGTCAGGCACTGTTCTAAGCAGATTACTTGTATTAACTCACAGTAATCTTCATAACATCCCTATGGTGTTGCTATTTAAGACGAAAAACAAACCACACACACACACACACACACACACACACACACACACACACACACTCACTCACTCACTCATGAAGACCAGAGAAGTTTAGTGGTTTTCTGAAGGTCACACAGCTAGGAGGTGGAGGAGCCAGGATTTAGACTGCACATTCAGATTCCAGAGACTCTCCCGACCACGCCATGCCACTGAACAAAGCGTAGGGAAAGATCTGCTCCCATGCCGGTTCTGTAGGGGGTGCAGTGTGGATTCATGCGCACTGGCTCCTGAGTGTTCTGATGCCTGCTTCCCTTTCCCATCAATTCTTGCTGCTCTGAAATTTAAGCTTCATGCACAGTGTTTGTCAAATGTGTCCAGCTTTTTTTGTTTTTGCCTCCGGCAATTGAGTACAGTCATCGCTGGTCGGGATTTGTGGTTCTCGTCTGAGCCGAGGCAGGTTAGAAGAACAAGCCTGAGCAAAGCCGTGGCATTTGGCCCGCAGGTTTGCTGGTACGCAGAAAGAGATATGAGCATTATGTGGCATTTGAATACCTTGGATAGCTTGTACCAGGTGGTTTTCTTGATTGAATGGTGATTCCCTCAAAATGACATGCAACTAACTGCCCACTAATTTCTAATCTTTCCACATGTCTCAAAAGTGTAGTGCAACTAAACAAGTAATAAAACTGGCCTAATTTAGGTAATTGCCAATTTATTTTTTATACTCAGGGGTGGTGAGGGGAAGGCTGTGGAAGCCTGAGGGTTTCAGTTCCACTTCTCAGTGGAAATATTGTTTCTTATTGTTCCTACCCTATCTGGGAGCCTCTGTTTCTCTAGTTTGTACGGAAGTAGCCAGAACTTGGGGCCAGATATTCATCTTCAACCTGAGAACTCTTCTTAAGCCTCTGGCTGGGCTTTGCAGAACTGGAGGCAAAGCTAGCTGTACCTCCTCTTAATGGCCAACGGCGGACAGGAGATGTCGGGACCTTATTTATCTGGACGGGACCAGCCCAGAACTGGACTCCAGATCTTTTACAGTTTCAGCTACAAAAGAGAACAGAGTCAGCACTTGTATAGAGAAACTCGGCAAAAGCGAAAATAAACTGTCAGAAACAGAACCAGTTGACTCACTGGCAGCAGGCAGTTTCGGGGAGCCAGTGCTGGGAACGCCCTGTACATCCTCGAATTGGCATCACCCTGCAAGGCTATTATCTAGAAGTTTAAGCAGAGACCATCAGATATAAAGCATCAGCAACAGCTTTCTTTACTTCCATTTTACTTTTTAATTGCATTTTATATTTTGTATTCGTTTCAGGTGTACAGCATCATGGTTAGACAATCATATACTTTACAAAGTGTTCCCCCCAATATTTCCAGTACCCACCTGGCACCATACATAGTTATTACAATCTCATTAATCATATTCCTTTTGCTGTACTTTATATCCCTGTGACTATTTTGTAACTACAAATTTGCATTTCTTCATCCCTTCACCTTTTTCACCCAGTCCCTCAACCCTTCTCCCCTCTGGCAACCACCAGTCTGCCTATGAGTCAGCAAAAGAGTCTCACTTGGTCTTTTATATGCAAACAAGCACATGGCATTAGTTAACCATCCCTGAGGTCTTTCATTCTTCAGTTTCCGACTTTTCAATATTCACACATTCTAAATATTTTCCTACAGCTTCTTTGCAAAGACACCAGGGAAGCTTTTCTTTCTCTTGCCACCTTCTGGTTCACCTTTCTATCTAGCCCTGGAGCAAGCTTCTCTTTACATCTCTCAGTCATGATCATTCCAGAAATAACATCTATCTTTTCTCTCCTGCCTTTTATCTGAGGATTCCCACTGAGCCCCTCTAGCAGTGAGGGCTGGTCAGCAACCCCATGTCTCCTGTAGCATTCCTCTGCTTTTGGGTCACAAAGGGAAAGTACTGGAAACATACACTTTGAGAGCCAGAGGGGAGTACAGGAGGGAGGTAGCAGAGTTGTGCAACCATTTTTGAGGTAATTTCTTAAACAAAATCAGATACTTAGTTCTATGTCTGGCTCAACAAATAGAAATTCTGGGGTAAAGGAACTGTAGGCCTCTATTGCAGAAAAGGGGAAGGATGACCAATTAATGGTTAGAGATACAACTTGCCACTGTAAATGGATGGAGACATATTTACTTGAAACAATGGATTATTATTCAACTTTACAAAAGAAGGAATGTCTGCAATATTCAACAATATACAAACCTGGAGGACATATGATAAGGGAAATAAGCCAGTCACAGAAGGACAAACATTGCATGAATCCACTAATATGAGATACTTTAAATAGTCAAATTCATAGATTCAAAATGTGGAATGGTGGTTGCCAGGGGCTAGGGGATAGTGGGAAATGATCAGTTGCAAATCATTGAGCATAAAGTTTCTGTTGTGCAGGATGAGTAAGTTCCAGAGACCTGCTGTGCAACATGGTACCTATAGTTCACAATACTGTATTGTGCACTTAAAAATGTATTAAAAGACTTGATCTCATGTTAAGTATTCTTACCACAATATAATAATTTTTTAAATTTAAAGATTAAAAAAGTTTTAAGAGACAAACTTATTTCAAGTGGTTAATATAGGGTCACACTTCATACTGGAGAAACAGAATGGAAGTTGTCTGTTAACACTGTACGAAGTGCTTCCATTATCATTGCCCTTCCTACTGTCACTGTGACATCCTAGCTCTCAGTCCAAGAAATTGACTTATTACCTCCTGACCTCTCTTTGACAGTTGATATGAGTGACCCCTCTTTTCTTCTGGCAACATCCTCTATGTTTTGTTTGTCTCTCCTTCCTTTCACCCTTCTTCTCACTCCACCTACGCTTGTTTATTGGTGTGCTCCAGAGTTCCATTCTTGATCTTCTCAAGGACCCACCTACATAGACTTTATAGAACACCCATGCCTAAAAGCGATTTCCAAATCTCTATACCCAGATTTTTCTTCTGAGCCTTGGACTGATGTGCCCAACCACCTTCTTGAAATCTTTACTTTTATGTCCCAAAGATACCACAAGTTCACCAAACTCAAAACTAAACTCCCATCTTCTCCCCTTTCTTTTCAATGTTCTTCTCTTCTTATATTAACCTTGCCATCACCATCTACCCAGTGTTCCAAGGTAGAAACCTGGGAGTGATTCTCTTTCTCATTTATCTCCTTTATGTACCTACTTATCTTTATTTCCTCTCTTATTGCCTTTGTCATTTATTATGTGAATTACTGCAATTGTCTCCTTTCCCTGACCATGATCTAGCCCTATTCTAATCTGTCCTTCACACTATCAGAGGTATCCTCCTAGAATATAAAATTATTCATGTCAGTTCCCTGACTAAAAATCTGCAGTAGCTCTCTAGTGATACCAAGATGAAAACTGAAAAAACACACCAAAGAGCTTTGATTTTTATTTTCTGGCTGAAGACTCCTGCCTTCCTCTTCATTCTCATTTTCTATCATTCCTCAACTTAAACCCAAAGTTCTGTCCATAGGAAACTGTATGGTTCTCTGAATCTAACATATCTTACCACCCTGCACTTATATATGCTTTTCCCTTTGTCTCTAATGGTCAGCTTTTTGTCTTCCCACCTCTAACCTTTCTACTTGGCTACTCTTAATGACTCTTCAAGGCTCAGTTCAGATGTTGCCAGCTTTGGTGAGCTTTTCCTGACCTCCTTGAATTAGAAACTGAGTATGTGTATTCCTGAACCAACTAACACATACGTTCATCCATACACTTGTACATGCTCATTTTTACACATCTCTTTTCCCCTGACTCTGAGTTCTGGAAGAGTAGAAATTGAGTCTTTTACTTACTAGTATATTCTTAGTGTATAATGCAGCCTGGAACATGGTGAAGTTTCAATAAATGTTAAATGAATGAGTAAATGAAATCCTAAATTTTCTTATTTAATCCACATCACTTCCCATTGGGTAAACAGTATTCCAATTTTATAGATGAGAAAACCCAGATCTGCAGAGGTTACATAACTTGTTCAAAATCACACAAATATTAAGTCACCGAGCAACATGGGTTCGTCTGAACATCATGGGGTTTTGGTTGGGCTGGTGGACTAACTTTATCTATTGGTACTCTGAAGCAACCTCTGATGTAGAACAGTGCCAAGCATGGTTAGGAAAGTGTTAGGAAGAGTTCATATTAAGAAGTGTAGGGTCAACATGAGGCCAACAGGAAAATCAGCAATAGGTCCTAAAGTCCAATGAAACAGACGGATTTTATGTTGGCCTCTATTTTTGTCCCAGAATTTCTACAAATGCCAGAAAATCAACACTAGTCAAACAATCAGCTAACATTCATTGAACCATCATTATATTCTTGGCTTTGGAGAATATAAAACTAGGATAGCCATTTTTTCCCCTTAATCCTCACCGGAGGATATTTTCTCATTGATTTTTAAAGAGAGTAGAAGGGAGGGGGAGAGACACACAGAGAGAAACATCAATATGAGAGAGACACATCCATTGGTTGCCTTCCACATATTCTTTGACCAGGGCTGGGGATCAAGTCTCAACTGAGCTATGTGCACTTGACCAGAATCGAACCTGGGACCCATCAGTCCCTGAGCCAAACTGACTAGGGTAGGATAGCTGTTTCTTGAAGAAGTCTGCATTGGGATATTTTTCTTGCCCCTCTCCTCTAATTTTTATCTTTCTCTCAAAGGAAATTGAACTTCTTCCTAGGTCCCTCTCCCCACTGGGTTTGGGAAAAGATGGAGCTCTATCTATTTACACATGATTGATGACTAATTTTATTGATCATATGCCTCATTTGAATGGAGGTCAGAGTCGCTGTGCTTCTAGCTATTCAGAATACTGTCTGGTCCCTTTTCACATTTCTGGATCCATAGTACCTTTCCTTCTTATAAGAAAATCAGGTCTTGTCATCCTTTCTCTTTTCTACCACATGCCATCCTGGCCTGGGGTAGTGCCCCTGCCTTGGGTGCCCAAGGTTGACATAGGATTATTGAGAGATAAAGAATATAAAATGGCTAGGCTCTGGAAAGTCTTGACTGCTGATTTAAAGTGATTTTTTTTTCATTTCTATCTTGTTCATAAGGAGAGTCCTTGCATTAGTAATCAATTGAAAGAACCTGAAGAGTGTGGAGCATCTATCACAGAGCACAGATTGTGGTGGGTGCTCAGGGAACATCATGAAGGCTTCCTAGAAGTGAATTGCTGGTTATCTAAGAAGTAAAAGAGTAATGTGAACAGTTTTTGAATTGTGTAGTTCATGCCCATGTGCAAGTGTTCAACTATTAAAGTGAGAAAGGTACTTAGAATATGTATCTTAAACCTCTTATTTTACAAATGAGAAACAGGGCCAGAGAGGTTTGAATGATTAGTATAGCTTAGTTGATGGGGAACATGGGGTTCTTCTTCCAGATTATTTTATTAACAGTCTTTTCTGGGGACTTTGTCCCTCAGACAGACAGTGTGATGCCCACTGGTAGTCTATCTTGACATATATCAGTATTCCTCAAGAGGGTATGCCATGAAACTCTAGCCTCATGTGATACACTATGAAAAATTGGTTTCTTGCAAGTTAACTTGGGAGATGGTATCTACTATATTATCATCTGGAAGGGTTAAAATGTACATTAGGAAAAAAATAGTAAAAAAATATTTTGCCCATTGAGGCATTTTATTTGCACATATATGTATTATATCCCTAGAAAAAGAATCCCAGTATTTTCCCTCCTGTGTGTTTCCATCTTGCTTCTTCATGGTCCATAATGCCTGCTGAGGTTGTCAGTATAATGAAACCAAACTGACGGGATGCAAGCAGGTTGTCCTGCCATTTTTCTAGATCTTAGAGTTGCACATCAAATCTAGGGCTGATTACTCCGCACTTGTTCACAACAATTTTCCCAGCTCTGTGGTCATCAGTAATTTCACATTTACCAATGTGTTCATCACAGTTAGAAACCAGACGATGACTTTGGAGCACAGCCTAATAAGAACCTGGCATTTCCCTCTATTTTCAGCATTGTTGATACTCGAGAGCCTCAGCCAAGACATTTATGTGCAACATTATGGCAGCATGGAAATATGGCGGAAAGAGGACCTAAAAATGCTTATAGTAAAGAAAATGGCTTAATTTTTCTGTAGTGTTTCTTCAAACATGCCATATTTTGTCATGGTTTTTTATTTTTGGGGTCCCCCTCCACTAAGCACCTTGAATCCTATGGAACTGCCTCCGGAAACCATGAGCAATCAGTCCTCAGCATTAGTTGGTCTCTTGTTAAAAGAGGAAGGTAGATAAATGAGAGGTTTCAGAGGAAAGCCTTAAGATAATCAAGGAAAATAAGAGAATCAAAGAAGAGCCAGTGATCTTCCCTCTGTTTTCTGTCTTCTCTGCCTGCCTTCGTACCTTCATTCCTTCCTTCAAAAAATAACCTTTGAGTGTTCACTATCTATGGACCACATACATGCTTCACATTTATCATCTTACTTGTTTTTAACAGCTATCTGGAAGGCCCAAATGAGGAAACTGAGCTCAGATATAGTAGGTAACTTGCCCAAGATAAAACAAGGAAATTAGTGGCAGAGCCCAGATTCAAACCAGTGTTTGATTAAAGCTAGCATTTTTGACTCTCGTGCTATAGTCCCCAAGTTATTTCTTCTTATCCCTTTCGTTGTTCCTTCTCTCCCTTGCAGTGCCAACCAGGTATAAACGTTAAAACCAATATCCTAATAAGTTAAAGGAGATACTGGACTCTAAAGGAGATGCAACAAGGCTTCTACATCTCCTGTGCCTCTTAGGTATTTAATTTGGCATGTAATTTAGTTTTCTTTAACTAGATCACAGGGTCTAGTTATCTGTATTCTTAAGTACTCATTCCACACTGTCTATACATGCCTTTTACTTGAATGGTGAAGATGATTAAGTGGTAAACTGTTCATCGATTTTATACCCCTTTTCCACTGGACCCTGCCTGTTATCATAGGAGGTAAATGCAATGATGTCTTTCATCAAAGGAAAAGCAGTGGGAGGGATTTGAAATTCTAGAAATTCTTAGAGCAAAGGACAGTCTTTCTCTTCGGCCTTTTCCACCTATCACCTGATCTTCTCCAAATGTCTGGGAGGCTGTTTAGTTATTAATGTGCATGCTTCTCTGTCTTAGAGGATTATAGACTCTGGGAGGCTGTGGACTACATCTCGCCTGTTTTCCTCCTAGCTCTCAGCCCTGGGCCTGGCATGGAATAGGGTCATAACTGTTTGTTGAATTCTTTCTGAAGCTGTGCTTTAGAAATTGAGAATTATGATGGACTCGGTAGAGCTAAGGTTTATACTACTTCCTAGATATGCTGCCATGTAAAGTGGCATGTCAAAATTTTGACCCGCCTAGTTTATTACTGTTCCAGTAATTTAACTGAGGCACATATGAAGTAACAGTCCAACTCTGCCTTACAGCTGACAAGCCTAACCAGAGAAATTTCAGCCTCTATAAGCCACATCAAACATAAGCCCCTAAGATACCCTTAACTTTTCAAGCTCAAAGTCAGTGTTCTTTCACCCAACCCAAACCAATTGTATTGAAGCAAAGCTGCAGGATTAATTGTTGCCCAGGATCAACTCAAAGTATGGAGCCATATAAATCAGTTTCGGGCTTCTGCCTCTGGGTATTCCTGGTGGGAGGCTTATTATATCCTCAGAATTTTATCCTAGGTGGTGCAGTTCTGTTTTGAAGGACATTCACTTAATATCCCTTTTGCGTGGGTGAGAACCTCTCTCCAACATGGCTCCCTCCATTCTACTCTGCCTTTTTCCTGTCCTCCTTCCTCTCTTTCAGGGTCAGGAGTGGGCAGCCTTCTTCAATAGGATGGCCATGGAGGGGGTGAGGAACACATGACTTGAGTTCTTCAATTTTTAACTTCAAGACCATGTACAGTATAGGTTCATAACTGCCAGAAGTCATAGTGTGACCCATACCTGGTAATATGTCATCAATAATGTCAGGTAATAAGAAGGGAAATGTGGAAAGGCAACATAATGTATTGGAGAGCATTTGACTTTTGTGCTTTAAAGAGACCTAAGTTTACACATACGTCCTGTTGCTTACTGATTATGGGACCTTGAACAAAGTCACTTAAGTTCTCCAAAGCTTGCACACTTATGTTCTCCAAAACGTGTTTTCCTCTTCCACGAAATATAGATAACAGTTGTATAAGTTTTCTATTGTTACATAACTAATTTTCACAAACCTGGTGGCTTTAGCAGTGCACATTTATTGCCTTACAGTTTCTGGGGGTCAGGATTCAGGCATGTCTTTAACTGGGTGTTCTACCCAGGGTCTTACGAGGTTGCAGTGAAAGGGTCGGCCATGCTGTGTTCTCATGGGTGAGGAAGACTTTCACTTCCAAGCTTATTCTGTTTTGTTGGCAGAATTCACTTGTTGGTAGCTATTTGACTTCTTACTGGGTGTTGGCTAGCGGACACATTGAACTCTTGGCCATGTGGCCCTTTCCATATGCAGTGGACAGTATGGCTGTTTGCTTCTTCAAGGCCAAAAAGATAATTTCTCCCTCCAGTATCTTAAGAAATTTTATAAAATAGCATAATCATGCGAGTGATAATCACATCACCTTTGCTATTAGCATTACCTAATCTAAGGAGTAGCATTCTGTCATCTTTGCCATATTCTATTTGTTAGAAATAAGTCACAAGGTTAGGAGATTGTACAAGGTAGTAGTAACTCAGTGGGGGTCACTGTAGGGCTTATTCACCATAAGAATGTCTACCATGTTCAGTTACAGTGAGGATTCCAGGAGATAATCTATGTAAAACATATAACAAATATGAGTTTCTTTCTTCCTATCTGGAAGAGACACTAAGGCAGGTGTTCTGAGAATATTAAAGGAGACAAAATCAATGGCTAGAGTTAGAGGAAGACAAATGCATAATAAAGGAACAACTCAGGAAGGAGAGGGTAGATGGTTCTGTTCATGAGCATGTCATTAGAAACATCACATATATCTCTTCGGATCCTTTTTTTTGTAATTTCAGGAAGAGGAACTTCTGATCATTAACCTCCTATGATTTACTCTGTGTTAGGTTCTTGTTTTTGCTCCATGTAGCAGCTATTGCAAACTGCTCCCTTGTTTATTAGTGAGCATTGTCTGGGGAGTTAAAAAAGAAAAAAAAAGCTTTCAGTGTCTTAATTTGTTAAACAAATTTCTGAGGTGAAATGATGCTTTTGAGTTTCTTCTAATCATTTGTTTCAAATATATGTCTTTCTTTTTACTCTTCCCCAGATTTCTCAACTAGCTTTTCAGATTCTGCCCTTTTTTCCTCCTGCTGTTTAAACATTTATTTGTGTAGATCTTGCCTTGCAGGAAAATTGAAGTGAATCAGAGAAATCAGTGAATTGGAGGATAGAGATGTTAAGGAAGTTCAGGGAAGGGAGCTATTTGACATCATTCCTCCTACCTGGAGGCCTAATCCAATATCAAGTGGGAAAGAAACTGAAAAATTAAGGCTTGGGGGTGGAGGCGAAGGAGGAGAGACAAGAGAAGGAGGAGGAAATTATTTATTTTTGTGCAAAATTATGATTATTTTCCAGACTTAGAGCCAAGTATCTTTAGAAAATAGGCTTTATATATTTCTTAAGGAAAATTATTTACATATCCCAGTGTAAGAAAATTTAGAACTACTTTTGTCTCTAAGGACAGTGTTGATGGTCCTTCATTATTGAAAAAAGAGATGGTCCTTCATTGTGTGACTAGGCACTTTAGTTGATTGTTGATATAATTGATAGTATTTTCTTTTATAGCATATGCTATCCTGAGTTTGAACAATAAGTTAGTTGGCCAGGGGTGCATGCTACATGGAAAGCGCTCAGAACTCTGTGCCCAGAAACCCAAGTTCAAGCTCCAACTCTGCCACAAGCGAGTTCTGTGACCCTGGGCAGTTACTAAACCAGTCTGGACCTCTATTTCCTCATTTTTGGGGGGATTCTGAAATAGATTATTGGTTGTTAGTGTTATCACAAGGGAATGACATGCATTGGAGCACCTTGCACATAGCTACCATTCAAATATATGAGAATACATGGAGAAGGATTACATAAGCAAATGAATATGTATTTTTGGCAAATAAATTCTAGACAGTGTGCAGAGCTAGTCTAACTGTCACTTCTTAAATGTGTTCAAAGTTATAATATTAAATATAAGTATCATGGGAAAAGCTTATAATAAAGAGTGCATGTAGTAATTTGCTACTGAGAATAATTAGGTTCTTAATCGAGAGAATCACAGACTCTCAGATCTGGAAGGCACATTTATGGTCATCTTATTAGACCCCTAATTTACTAAGGTCTCAGCTCATGGAGGTTAGGTGAGTCACCCAAGGACATACACTGACTGGCAGAGATGGAACTAAAAGCCAGGGCCCTACCTCCCCACCCAGTGCCCCCTCAGTGGGACATAGTGTGCATATGAGTGATTCCCAGGGAAGAAAGGTGAAAATAGTTACTGATTCTTACATTCCAACTAGTGAGATTTTATTTTAAAAGAAAGAATGTTACATTTTTGAGCAATAAAGTTATTTAATTTTATTTGTATGGAACTACAACCTTGAATTGCCAAAAATGTCACAAATTCTACCTGGATGATTCCAGATTCTGAAGAGAGAGGCATATATTTTCAAAACTGAACTTTGTTAACAACACATACATTTCTTTTGACAAGTAAACACATAAAAATGGTGTTGCTCAGGGCTCAGTCCTGGATTCACTTCTTGTTGTGATTGTCATCAGTGACTAGGATGGCACAACAGCATACTCATTAAGTTCATAGACGAGACTGAATTTAAAGTGGAGGCTAAAGCCTTGGGGGATGCAGTTAGAATTGGAAATGACCTCAACAAATTGGACAAGTAATCAGAAACCAACAGGATGAAGTTCAGTAAAGACAAGGGCAATAGGAAGTCGAAAACTCAGAGAAAATAAAGACAAGAAAAGTCTGAGACATGGAAATGGCAGGTCAGGCTGAGAACTACCAAGAGTTATGCGGGTTACAGTGGACTTCAAAGCAAACATGAGGCAAGTATATAGCAGAGGATGCAGTTTGCAACAATGCAGATCAATGTATATACTTGGGGTCTTATGGTAAGAAAAACTACTGGAGTTTTGTGGAAGGTTTCCCTCTTAAATAGTTTCCTTATAATTGAATTATGTCCACCAAAAACTAATCTGGTATAAGAGATAGTAGTTAATATTGCTTAAAACTTCCAATTGAAACAAACTTCATAATCTTCTGGCTGTCTGGGTAGGAAACAAGTGAGGCCCTGACCTACTAGGTAGGCTCCCTCTCAGTCCACATTTTGTTCCTGGAGGGACAGGGCAACCTGGCCATTTCTCGACCCTAAGCTCTTCATTCTTAATAGGTGATTCAGAATGGTCTGGAAGTTTGTAATACAGGATGGGGCAAAAGGAGGTTTACAGTTGTCCATATGAAAAATAATACAATAATTAATAAATAATAATATAGGAATAAAAACTGTTTCACGTACTCACAACTGTAAACCTGCTTTGACCACACCCTATCTTGTTGTTGTGACCACTCTTTAAAATCAGCACATCACTGAGATGCTTGAACATTTTGTCTATATCCAAAATGCTGTAATGTCTAATTATTTCCACATAAAGTGGAATGGAGGAGCATAGGCCATGATGTGAATTCATTCTAATACCATGACATAGTGAGGGTGCATGAGCTGGATGCTGAGCCAGGACCAGACACAACAGCTGTGAGGAGTAACAGAGAAAAGGTAGGATTGACAATAGCAGGACAAGAGACAGGACAGAAGTAGGGGTCTTGCCTATGATTTTTTGATGTTCTACTTCCATATGAAGTCCTGAACTGATTTACACAGGTTATCTCATTTAATATTCAAACCTAAACATAAATACAATTGACATCTATATTTCATAGATGGGAACACTGAGGGAAGGGACAGGATGGTTAATCATCTAAGGGCACACTAAGTGGAAGAATCAGTATTGGAACCAGGGTTGGATGACTTCAACTCAGTTTGTCTCTAAAATATAAAAGAGGAAGAAAATATGAAGAATAAGAGATGGAGAGTGTAAAGAAAAAAACATGGGAAATTTAAGAAGTAAAAGGGAGAGACAGGTGAAAAGACAATATGAGTAGAGTCAGGATAAAAGGAAAGAAAGGAAGGAACAATGACAGGGAGCACTAGGTAAGAAACAGAGGAAATAAAAAGGCTGCAGTGAAATGAAGGAAAGGAATTGTGAAACCCCAGCAGAGGACACAGTATGCTTCTTACAAGAGTGTTCTGAGTGTTGATCGAGACATCTTTCTTCCAAGACATACTGTACTTTTCCAATCTTCCTGAAATGCTGGGTCTCCTTGAGAATTGCAGAATTCACAGAAATTAAAGAGAACCTGCTGAGTGTCTATTGGATAACAAGAGAATGATTAAAGGGGCAGTAAATGGAGCACACGTGGGAACTTTAAAGAAAATGGGAGATTGAACATTGAGAAGTGACCTATTAATGGTCTTCAGGTATGAAAAAGCTATTAACACTGGCTGCTGAAAATGGCAGAATTTACCTGGTGGTAGAATAGACCTCAATGTGTGAACACTGTGACAGCTTTTACTGCCTCTACCACTGCAAAATCTTTTTTATTTTAGTGATCCAAGGCATTAGCTGCAGTAAGGTCTGCTATTGACCGGTTGTCACAGTGTATGAATCAAGAAGCATTGTTACTGAAATTTTGCTGGGACCTTGCATAGGATAGGCATGATCAGAACCAGACTCTCTTCCCTGGAAAGCACATGGCTTTGGGGAGACAACTGGGTTTCAATTTTGACACTGCAACTTATTGGCTCGATGACCTTGGGCAAGTTACTCAACTTTCCTGAACATAATTCCTTCCTCAGTATAATGGAGAAAATCTAACATCTCATTGTGTATGTAGACCTTCATCAGGGCTTGGAAGATGGGAGGTATTCCCTAAATGTTATGTTTCATTTCCTTTTTCCTTCCCATGGGGTAAAACAAAGGTGAAGAGAATGTCTGATCTTCACCATGGGTTGTCATAAGTACAGGAACCAAGAGTGGTGTAAGAGGGGTAATGTCCTATGTCCAGAAAATTCAGACCCATTTGCATTTCATAGCCAGGATAGGATGGGGCTTGTGGTAGTAAGGTCACTAGGAGTACACAGTTCTCTGAGAGTTGTGACTTGCTAAAAGATCCCTCCATCCACATTTGCCAAGTGGTTCTTCAGCATTAAAGGCTGATATCTGTGCTCTGATTTTTACATTATTAAGACAGACCATTTTGAAATGAGAGTTCAAGTGCCCCTGCAGAAATGGAGACGGAATTCTACAATCTGGAGATGTGTTTAACTTGCAAATTTAAAAATAGTCCCTTTCTTGTGCATTTGACTGAGAGTCAGACTGAAAACTATGAACTCCAATTTTGACTTGCTTCAGGAGGAAGGCATGGCTTTTCCCCAGATGTTACTTTCCCCCAGTTCAGTGCCTGGTGCCCAGTGATTGCCTCTGCTAATAACCTCCTTCTGCCTGCATGTACTTGTCCATTCATGTCGCTTAGCATACACTTAAGCATGCATATGGACATATCTTGGCCTGGGTTTACTCCTTGCAAAAACACACACAAAAATTCAGAGTTCTTTAAGTATATTACTGTTGTGTCCAGGTATTGTGGGATACCTTGGACTAGTCTCTTAGGAGGTCCTTTTAGTTACCTTGCAAACCATAGTGCAGAAAATAAGGCCAGGGGAAGTGTCCTTGTCTGGGAAGTTACATCTTCTGTATTTAAAGCCATTGGAAATGGGCTTTTGCTTGGTTTATTGAGCAGATCTTATTTGTCTCTTTGTTTTCTTTTATATTATCTTTGGCTCAGGTCAAGGAGTGCAGAACTTTCACCATCTTTTCTGAAGATTAGAAACCTTCCTTTCCACTTCAGTGGGAAATCTAATATGTGTTTTTTAAATCCCCTTTGCCAGTCAGACCTGCCCACTTATTTACAGTTCAGCGGCATCATTTTGGCCTAGACTCTTAACCAAGCTCTGAGTTATTGCAACAATTTGTTGATGCAGCATGGGCTTTATTTATTTGGTAAACAAAGTAGAAGGGAAAAGAGTGTAAAAATATTAGGTGGACTGTATGAATAGGCATCTTAACATACACAACCTCTATGTATAGATCACAGGTCTAATGTCCTGAACACCAAAGAACACGTTTTCATCAGGAGTCTGTTTACACTTAGGTTATGAAGGATAATTATTTGTTAGCTTAGGTAAGGCCCTGTGTCATGATTATGATCATTTTGAGAAAATGCTGACTAAACCATGCATTATTTCTTTGCATTCTTGAAAATGCAAAATGTATGGAAATTCTGACATTTCCTTTCACTAGTAGATACCAAAACTTTACTGGAGACAGAGCATCTCATGTAAGAAGACCAACTGATGTCTTTAAGGAAATGTACACAGCGCACAATTAATTTCTCATTGTCCTTTTCTATACTCAGATTTTTCAATGTGCCCAATATGGGCCATGAGTGTTATAACTAAAAATATACAAAGAGGATCCCTGAGCATAATTATGAGCGGAAATTCTTCCTTCAGGTTTCAATTTAAATCAGTTGCTCAAGAAAGCCTTCTTGTCCCTCAGTCTATGTTAGCTCTTCTTTTTTTTTTTTTTAAATATGTTTTATTGATTTTTTTACAGAGAGGAAGGGAGAGGGATAGAGAGTTAGAAACATTGATGAGAGAGAAGCCTCGATCAGCTGCCTCCTGCACACCCCCTACTGGGGATGTGCCCGCAACCAAGGTACATGCCCTTGACCGGAATCGAACCTGGGACCTTTCAGTCCGCAGGCCGACGCTCTATCCACTGAGCCAAACCGGTTAGGGCTGTTAGCTCTTCTTTACCTTGCTCTGCCACCATGCCTTTCCTTCTTAGCTTTCAGATTATGTAAATTTATTGTTCATTGTCTGTATTTGCTTAATAAAGGCAAGATTATACTATCCAATCCCTTTACTTGCAACATCTTTATGTATGGATATTTCCCAAAATTGTATCTCTAGTCTGGCACTCTCCCCTGAATTAATGGCCATCTGCTTATTGACATTTCTATTGGGATATCCAATAGGCATTTCAGACTTAGCCTACTTCAAATCAAGCTCTTGATTTTCTCTGCAGGTCTGCTCCCACTCTCCACATTCCCCATTTCAGCCAATATTTACTGAGTGCTTCCTACACCCTGTTCTAAGTGCTTTACACTTATTAACTTCTTTCATCTTCATGAGATAGGTATTACTAATATCCCCACTTCACAACGGATGAAACTGAGATACAGAGAGAACTTGCCCGGGGTCACAGGGCTCATAAGTAGCATATCTGGGCATCAACCTCAGACCGCGTGGCATACATGTTCGCACTGGCCACAGTCTGTTCACTGCTTTTCACAGGGTCTCAGTAGATGGCACCACCATTCACCCAGTGACTCAGGTTCCGAACCTCAGAGTCATCTTTGTTTCCTCTTTTTCTCTCCACTCAATATCAAAATCACCAGCAATTCTGTCATCTTTATCCTCCAAATATATCCTGGAAATACCAAATTCATACTTTCCCTATTACTTACCATGATGGACAAAGTACCGTGTCCTCACTCACCTTCTGCATCTACACTTGCTCCCCATAGATCAGTGGTCAGCAAACTGCGGCTCGCGAGCCACATGCAGCTCTTGGGCCCCTTGAGTGTGGCTCTTCCACAAAATACTGACTTCTGCGCATGGGGCACGAAGTTTTAATCACACTGTACGTACGCGCTCGCACGTGGTATGGAAGAGCCACACTCAAGGGGCCAAAGAGCCGCATGTGGCTCGCGAGCCGCAGTTTGCCAACCACTGCCATAGATGATTCTTCATGTAGCAGCTAAAGTGCTACTTTCAAAACTAACTGTTCATATCAGTTATTTACTCAAAATCCTGCAATGGCTCCTCCAGCAAACACAACAATTTAAAGCCTTACTATATGATGTGTCTCCTCCCTCCCTCTCCAGACTCATCTCCTGCCGCTCTTCTCTCTTCTCTCAGATTCCCACCTCCAGCCTTACTAGATGACGTGCTATTCCTTGCACACTCCCAGGAAGGTCCCACAGCAAGATTTTTGCCTTTATAGCGTCTTCTGCCTGAAATCTTCCTCCTTCAGATACTCACATGACTCTCTCCTCATTCAAGTCTCTGCTCTCCTGTCCCCTCTTTAGAGAAGACTTAACTGAGCACCCAGAGTAAATCCCATCACACACCTTTTTTTCCCATGTTTAATTTTCTTAATAGCAGCTCTCACTAGCTGACATTTTCATATGTATCTGCCTATTCCCGCTCTCCCTCACTAGACTGTAAACTTCTGGAGGGCGGGGCCTGGATTGTTCATCTCTATCCCTGGCACCCAGAAAAGTGCCCTTCTTCTGATGGGTGTATAATAATACTTGTTGAGTGATTAAATGAATGGATTAAAGAACAAACTTGTATTCTAATTACAGGTATCAGTACATGAAAGTTCTTCCTGCACTTACATCTCCACCATAAAATGCCCGAGGTGTAAAACACCTTTTCAAGCATAATGTGTGGAAACTCAAACATATATTCATTTCCTCACTGCATCCAACTGCCTAAATGAAGTAGAATGCCTTGCTTAAAGCAAGCAAATGGCTAGATTCAGGCACCAAGTTAGAGATCCCAGGTTCACGTATTTGCTTATCCTTCTGTGCTCACACTCAACCTCTTGATTACTACCTATGTCTGTTGTTTCCAACAGATACTGAGTGTCTGTTGATCCCAATTAGAAAGTTATCTTTGTGGAAAAGCAGCAGGGGGTTGTAAGTCCAGATGTGTGATGCTTTTCCATCTTCCTCTGCTCCTCCGTGAACTAATAAAATGTCTGGGAAAGTGCTGGCAGGGTAGTGAAAGGGAGAAATGAGATAGGTGACTATTCTTCACCCAGAGGGAGCTCTTAAAGAGGGTCCTTTGAGTCCCCTTCTTTATAGAAGAAGAGGAAAAATGCAAATGGCTCTCTCCATTTCCAGTCCCTCTTTAGTACTCCTGACTTTGTTTCACCATCCTGCTCTTCTTAATGTGAAGAGGAATCTCCCCATAGTCCTCTACATTCTATAATTCTTTTAAACCTTCTGTTAGTAGTAACATCTATTCACACTAGAACAAGGATTCACACTAAGTAAAATAGTTGGTGTCCTACCTTACTGGATCCTCCCTTGGTCCAGGCAGCAGAACAAAATTGATCACTTCCTAGTAAGTGGTTTTCATGCACTGGTATTAACCAGTGATATTGGCTAAAAGGTGGGACTAAAAGAGATCAAAGGAGCATCATTTGAAGGCCCCTCTTTTGCTGAATTTTTCCAGAATCTCCCAATAACACTCATGTCTGGAGTGGGCTATACTGTGTAGTATTCCACTGAACTCAAGGAAAAATCAAGGAGTATATAAGTATAGGTAGTAGGATTCTCATAAATTACAGAATACATGATAATGGGAAACAATGAAACAAAATAACTGACTTTCCCCTGGGCCTCACATACCCTCCCAACTATGCCTAGTATGACAGGGACTGTAGCTTTTTACCCAAACGTGTTTGCTTTTCTTCCTAAGTATATCGCTGGACTCTATTCTCCAGCTTCTCTTCAGTTGGGCATGGCCAATACAGTGTGATGGGTGTCATTTGCAGGCCTGGCCCATAAAACCCCACACACAAGCTCAACTATACTCCTTTTGTGTCTGGGTAGCTGGAATGGAGACACCTCCTTGGAGACCAATTCTCCAGTGACCTGGGTCCCAAATAATTGCATGGAGGAGGCTGCCCTGCCAATCTCATGCAGTTTCATGAACTAGAAATGAAATTCTGTTGTGTTGGAATTATGATACATTTTACAGCAGGTACCCTGCCATATTAATACACCAGATGTTATAAGTTGTTTTCAAGCATGTGTATTTATTTTTTCTCCATTTGATTATAAGCATCTTGAAACCAGAATCTGTGTTACTGCCTTCTGTAGCCCCTGCAGGCCTCACACTGAGTCCAGCACAGGACACATAGTAGTTACTGGTCAGAGAATTTATTTCTACCTTCTATTCCAGGGTGAGTTAAAAGATGAGTTAGGAACATAGCCAAATCATACATGGGTTTTTCGTTTTGCTTTTAAATCCGTCTTGAGTATGAAGAATCTCTTATGTATGTGTAGCAGCTCAGAACTGACATGGTCAGCAAAGTGTGACATGAACTTTTTGTTATCTATAAATGTATTATCTGCTGTGACCCACTCTCCCATCCTTTTGGCACAGTCCTCTAGTCAACAGCTGTGTGGTAGGCACTGAGAAGGGCCCCGAGCCAAGTGAGAATGAGAAACAGGTGGGGGTGGGTTTGGGGGTGGGTGCTTGTGTCACTGACTGGGTATGAGTAGTGAATACATTCTGCAAACGAAATGTTATCTGTTTTACTATTCTATGCATCTTTCTTATTATCTGAGGCATAACCAAGAGTTGATGGTAGGAATAGTTAAGTTAATACTAGGCAGGGTACCGAATAAACTCCCATCATAGGAAAAACCTGGAACTTTTTCAAAGCAGGCACTTATCTGTTTGGCACCAGATCCCTTTAAGGGAACAAAGGCAATTTATTTCCACCAGCTAGCTGTAGGTCAGGCAGGTGACACATGGTAAATACGAAAATCCTCATTGTAGATGGTTTTTACCCTGTGGTCCTTGACTACTCCAGAAAACCCTGCCAGCCTTCACCCTCAGAATCAGGGGCCAGTGTCCTCATGAAGCTCCTACTGCCATGACCTCCCACTCTGCTCCCTGTCTCTGAAGACCCACCATTGAAAAATGGTGGTCTGAACCAGTGCTTCTCAAGCTTTGGCATATACCAGGCTTGTTAAACCCAGATTTCTGGGTTCCACCCCCACAGTTGCTGATTCAGTAAGTCTGGAGTGAAGCCTGAGAATTTGCATTTCTAACAAGTTTCCCAGGGATGCTGCTGCTGCTGGTCTTAGGATCACACTGTGAGCACCCCTGGTCTAAACCCCTTCAGCCTCACTCCACATTGATGGAGGAGTCTACCAGCATGCACAAGTGTGAAGCCTGGCAAGGCAGAGGATCCTGCAGTGAGATCCCCTTACCCATACAGCCAGCTTGCAGCTGCGAATGAAGAGTAGATTTGCTGAGGGCCATTCAGTGAAATGTCACCTAACATCATTATCCCACACTCTGTCTTGTGTGTCACCAAATCTGTTCCCTCATTTTCCCATTAGTAAAATGTAAAATGAAGAGATGGGTGGTCCTCAATCCTGCTGTCCATTAGAATCACCAAATAAATCCCTATATTTTGTGGTTTATACTACATCCTGCTTAGGAATGCCAACATAACTAGTCTGGCCCAGGGCCCAGGAATGAGCATTCTAGTTGCTTTACAGATGATTCTAGTATAAATCCTGGTTGGAAAACCATTGAGGCTCTCTGGATCACTTCAGACCTGAGAGTCTATGTTTGGCCCCCCACCCTAGTGGAATCTGACCTTGTATGATGTCCCTCCACCCTCTGCCCAGCTCCCAGCCCTCAGTCCCCAGCCCTCAAGACACACTTGACTCTTTGCCCTGACCCCTCACTCACTTCTCTCTGTGCACATTGTATTCTGTTTGCTGTGTGGCACAAAGTCACTTCATACCTCATTAGCTTCCTCTGCTTCATTAGGCAGAGGACAGGTCCCAAACAACTGCAGCATACATGGAAATTCACAGATAAAAAATTACACAGCAATTTAGGAGCACTCTGAGCACCCCCAGAAAATGTTAACCGTGGAAGCTGAGAAGGTACCCATCCCTGGAGAGTCACTTTGATGCAAAGTCACACAAGAGCTGGAACAGTACACGTCTCATTTAACGCTGACTCCAAGTAATTCATTCTCCTAGGTTGGCCCAACCCCATTTTGTTATGATGCCTACAGATTTTGCACATGCTTCACATCTATAGCAAGTAACTCAGGTGAAAGGGTTTGTCTATTTCCTAAATAACCTTTTATCTATTAAAAAAAACAGAAGTAATGAGAAAACGGAGGCCATGGTATGGACACTTTGGCTTTCCAGAGCACTTTTGCGACAGCCTTGACCAAAGTGGGAGTGAACGTGGTGGCTCTGCCGGGTGGGAATTTGAGTGTTGCTTGGGTTTTCTACTGCATTTACCTTAGTGGGTGCACATTGGTAATTTCCAAGTGTGAGTGGGCTATAACCTAACTTCACTTTCACTTTAGTCTGACCCTTCCTAACTTGAGCTAGAAACATTGGAATCTTCTTCTCCTTCTTTTCTGGACTGCACTTGAAGCTTTCATTGGTGGATCCTTTTCAGTTCAGTTGTCATTCTCAATATGGTTTTAGTTCATCTTTTCCCCAATAAAATGGCTTTAGTTAAGTTCAGGGGCAATTTAGTGAAGGCGGCGGGGGGCACTGAAGAAATTTAGCAATTTAATTCTACCATGTGTCTGAAGAGGCATCCCAGGCCGGGGACGGGTACTTTTCTGCTAATTAATTCTCCATGTCAGGGATCTGGAAACCCGCCTTTTCGGCCTCATCTGAGTTGACTAATTAATTAAGCTGTGTTTATAAACAGACATTTTCTCCTCCAGCACTTTTTTCATCATCTGTTTCTTTAGCCACAAGCTGGTGACCCTTTTTAATGGTAAACTACCTGGCCAATAATTTTGCTCTCTAATGGCCTGAAGAGGTTCCGTTTGGAGGCCTCCCAGCATCATAAGAGAAGCTCAGGCTTTGGAGGGAGGTAGATAAGGATTTGAATCCAACTTAGCCATTTATTAATTATGTGACCACAGGCAAATGGCGTCACATCTCAAAATGTCATTCCCCATTTTCCCCTGCAGAACCTACCACTTATCCCAGTGTCTGACTCATCATCAGTATAAATACCACTAAATAAATAAATACCTCTAAACACTGGGTATTTTTTGCTGAATGGGAGCACTTATATTATCTTGCTTTTGTGCAAGGAGTAGATACTTCCCTTTTCAAGATACTTCCACATACTTACCGCATGTCACTCATGAACCCTAATGGGTAATTTTGGTACATGTTGTTACCCTTGTGATTTACAGGTAAAGAATCAGGTTCATCGAGATTAAGGGACATGGTCCCATGGCTGGTTAGAGGCAGAGCCTGACCTAGTCTTCACACTCCTGACTTAGTATTCTTGTTTTGAGACCAGGATATTCCCCTGACCTTTAATGGGTGATGTAAAAATAGATTATAAACACTGAAAAAAAGTTACACAAGATGTCCCAAGAGCACCTTATAAAAGAAAATGATAAAATATCATTGAAGCTAAAGGTGTTAAAACAACTATTAGAGAAACATGATTTGGTACACAGAAACATGGTGATAGTGTCACTTCTGGCTCTCCATTCTATAGCATCCCCCTTACTGATCCACCAGCCTTTGTAGGTTCATAGGTAAATCATTAGTAATTTCTGTAACCCAAACTTATTAACCAATATCAATAACATCAATACTTATATATGGATAGTGTGATGTACATTTGATTCTCTGTAAGACTAGGAGTAGTAAAATGTGCAGACATACAATACATAGACAAGTACATTCATATATATATATCTTCCCTCTTTGCTGATAAACTCAGATTCCAAGAAGTAAAATGATTTGTCACATTCACAGGGCTTATCAGTGGTAGGGCCAAGGCTGCACTATAGAACCTCCTGCTCTATGTTTAGCACTATTTCAACAGCATTGCAATTAAGAAGGACTTACGTCAGCACTGTATTTATTTATATTAAAGAGATCTAAAGAACTTGGTGCTATTTTGTCTATTAATGTTATCTCTGTTTGTCTTTCTTCTTGCTTCTTATCTTCTTCATTGGTTTGGCCCAATATGTGTAGCCTTTTTCCAAAGTATATATACTTTAGTTAACCTCTGCTATGTAAAACCACCTCAAAATTTAGTGACTTGAAACCACTATCATATTGTCATTCATAATTCTTTGGGTAGGCAGTGTGAATTGGGATAAGCTTGGTGGTTCTTGGGTTCGTCTCACATGGGGTCACTCATCTGCTGCAGTCATCTGGTGACTCAACCAAGGGTGGGTAATCCAAAATGGCCTCACTCCTGTGTCTAGCTGCTGGTATTGGATATCAGCTGGGCCTCATCTGCATGTTTGCTCATCTTCAAAGAGGATGGCCAAAGTCTTTTCAGAGTTGTCAGCAGCATCCCAGGAAGGCCAGGTCCATTACATTGTCATTCATCAAGTCTCTACATATGTCACATTTTTTGCTATCCTGTTGGTCAGAGCAAGTCACAAGGCCAAATCTAGAGCCATTGAAGAAGGGATTACACAAGGGTATGGATACTGGGATATATGATTCTTTGGGTACCACTAATATAATCTACTGTCAATGGATATAAAAATAATATCTGCCTTATAAGACTTCTGATAAATTTGATAATGTATGTGTATTGCTTAGCAGGGTTCTTGACAAACACATAGTAAATGCTCAATAAATATTAGCTGGTATTATTAATAGAATCACTATATATATTATTATCTGCCAAGAGCAGATTCTCCTTTCAAAACCCTAGTCACTCATTTGTTTAACTAACATTTACTAAGTGTCCACTGTGGTACTATTATTCCCAATGCTAGTCACTGGGGATACAAAAAATAATAATAATACCCAATTCCTGCCCTTGAGGAGCTCATAGTCTATTGGAGGAAACCACACACATAAGCAGTTAAATACAGTGTACTATGGCAGGTTCAGTGTCTGAGCTATGCACAAGGTGTTTGGAGAGCACCAAAGAAGGACACCTAACTCCTTAGCCCAGCCTGGGGGTCAGTGAGGAAAGGCTACTTGGAATAGTTCTTACATGTGCTAATCTTAAAGGGTGAGTGGGTGTCATCCAAGAGTAGGGGTTTAAAATAGGGAATTCCAGCATGAGGTAAGGCATTCAGGGAAGAAACAGCATAGTGTGTTGTTATCAGTTAAAGTCTAGGAGTACTTAAGAGATAAGACAAAAAGAAAGCATGAAGACAAGAGGCAAGAGGAAAAAAAGAGATGGAGGACTGGGGGAGAAGAAAGAGAGGGAGAGAGAAATATCAATATGAGAGAGAAACATCTATTGGTTGCCTCCTGTATGCACCCTGACTGGGGACAAAACCAAAAAACTGGGCATGTGCTCTGACTGGGAATCAAACTGGCATCAGACGATGCTCAAGCAACTGAGCCACACTGGACAGGGCAGATTTGTATTTTTAAGAGATCATTCTTGAGGCCAAGTGGAGGATGAACTGGAGAAAGATAAGACTGCAGGTGGGGAAACCAATTAGAGAAATCCAGGCAAGAGATAGAATATCTGAGAACAAAAGTCAGCATGTGATCCTTTTCTGTCATTTCTACCCTCCAAGGCTAGGGGAAGGAATTTCAGTGAAGAATGGAATGACTTTGTAATCCTAGTTTATGACAGCATAATCTTGAATATTCCATGAAAACTATTTACTACATACTTAACAGGTGTCCTTGTCCATAAAATTGGCATTTTCTGGCTAAGGAGGGGTGGTAGATACCAGCCAATCTTAGAATGACTGTTATTATTAGGGATTTAGTGCACTTTTGCATGTCCTTAGCAAGGTGTGAGGAATCTATGTCATGAATTCTATGAGGTGCCTTTTTGGACACAGATCACATCTTTTATGATTTTTGTTCTTTTCTCCGTGGTCTAGTCTTTTAAAATTATGATGTATTTTCAATGACTTTGACCTCTTCTTTTTGTGCTCCCTTGTTGCCTCAATAATTTTTATGTGTATTTTCAGTGTTTATGCCTTGTTTCTTTTCATATATATTTGCAGCCTTATGCCTTGGGTTTCCTGGGTGATCATGCTCTCAACTATGCCGTTTTGTTGTCCCTGAAAACACGTTCACAATCATTCGAGTTTACATTCAGATTTGTGGTCTGGAAAACACTGTCATTATACTTACGCAATATGTTCCTTTTTCAGAATGTCTCCCATTACTTTTCTGTTTGGTCTTTGTGCCTGAACACCCTGCAATGCTAAAAACAGCTCTCCACAATCTCACCTGATGAGGTCCTGCTCCCAGCTTGGCCAATTTTTCTAGCTCCTAAAAATTTGCTTGAGAACCTGATTTTGCTTGTTGGGATGGTTGATTTACTGAATGTGCATCCATTGGCATCATTTTTCTTAGTGTCCTGAGATGTACTTGAGAGAGATAATTGCCTAGTGTGTTTAAGATTTATACATAGATTCTTGAATTTTTGGAGATAACCTTGTTTTTAAACATATTACATACCTTTAAAATGTAGAGAGGATCATGAGGAGGATGTGATGAAACTCATCAGGAGACAAAGGTCAGAGTGAGCTGGGATCAGTCCAGTCGGCATTGTTTGAGGAGCAATATGATTGTCTCTGGCTCCCAAGGGTCTTCCATGATAACGTGGTGCCTTCTAGATGGTGGCACTGCTTCCACTTCATGCTTTTCATCCTCCTGCTGCTCTGGATCCATGGATCTCTAGTGCTATGGCAGGCCCAAGGCGCGTGGGGCTGCCCAAGGAGAACAGGACAGGGGGACTATTCTGGATCATTTGCTGAGAATTATTACTACTTGCCTGACACTGTCCTTATGTGTCTTATCTAATATTTGAGGCAATAAGAGGAGTGGCAGAAAGCAAAGGCTCTGATGTCAAACTGCCTGGCTTCAAATCACTTGCTTGACTTGGGGAGCTTCTTACATGGGGATTTTATAGGAACCGTCTGAGCTCTTAATCTTGGGAAAGGATTTGTGAAGGGGTCCATGGGGGTGGAAAAGGAGATAGAAGGAACAAAACTGGAAGGACTGTGTGAAGCTTACCCTGACATTTTGAAACAAATTGAGTTGACAGTTTGAGAAGTTGGCGCAACCCAGGTACATGCCCCTGACCGGAATTGAACCCGGGACCCTTCAGTCCGCAGGCCGACGCTCCATCCACTGAGCCAAACTGTTCTCAATGGTAGGAGTGATGGTCATAACCAGGAGGGGGGAAGGAGGAGAAAAAATAGCACCAGGCACAAAACTGGAAGGACTGTGTGAAGCTTACCCTGACATTTTGAAACAAATTGAGTTGAAAGTTTGAGAAGTTGGAGTTTGCTCAGTATTTCCCCCTTGCCACTGGCAAATAAAAAACTATGTTTCTGAGAGGAAGTGAGGCACATAGGCATTGCACCGATGTTCTCAATGGTAGGAGTGATGGTCATAACCAGGAGGGGGGAAGGAGGAGAAAAAATAGCACCAACTTGCATAAAAACAATATTTACCAGGCAGAGATGAAATAACTCACCTGCCTCACACACCTCATCAGCACCCTGCCTGCTGCTGCCACCTGCTAGCATCCTGCCAGTCTGGCTCCCACATGGACTTCAGTTGTCACTTGCCATGCAGCCTTTGGACACAGCCATCAATCATAGTTTCTGGGAGGCTAAGGTGAGGGTGTGAGGCTGTACGGCTAAGACAGGCTTTTTTCTCTCAGATCACAGTAAGCTAAGGAATAAAGGGGTCAGAAATATTCTCTTAACAACTGAAACATGGGCTGGCTTTTAGAGGCAAACAGATCAGAGATAAAATCTTGGCTCTCAGTGAGCCTCAGTTTCATTTGCCTATATTGTGGGCATAACAATATCTACCTTTTGGGAAGTTAGTGACAATGAAATACCATAATCCTATGTGACATGCCTGGCCCAGAGCCTGGCCCATAATAGCTACCGCTCCTCTAATAATATCATAGGTCAGTTCATGGTGTTATCTGAAATTACTGTAACTTTTCTCTGTGCCGAGGGAATCAGCCACTTCGGTACTTGGCACCAGATCCTACTCCAACTCACCGCTTTCCCATCCCCTGACTCTGCTGAGCAGGAGACGTGGAGGGAGAAACAGTAGAGAACAGGAATCACTCTGAGTGGGGAATACACAGTCCCCAGGGAGCCCCAGGCTCTCTTGCAGAGGCAGGGGTCAGCCAGGGAGAGCAGCTGAGGCCTGAGATGACAACCGATGTCTTAGCATCACTGGGAGAGCCACACAGGTGCCAGGCTGGCTGGCTGGGCCTCCCTTCGGCCTGTGAGCCCAGAGCCATAAGTCCCCAGCTCAGTAAGTGCAGAAGCACAAATAGGCCAAGGCAGTCAGGGATCAAATTTGAATATGGAAATTATTTTCAAAGGTCACAGAGTTTGCGATGATTAGGAGAAGGAGCATCTGGCTGCTCCACTGGCCTTGTTGGATGATCGGCGTAGCAGATTGCACCATTGTACTTACACAGTCCACATGGAACTGAGCCCATCCATGGCCACTTACCATCCGGATGGCTGAAGAGACAGAATGATGAGAGGCAGGAAGTGAGGCCGACTTTACCTCTTGTGGCCTCTTCTTGAGAGAACACTCGAGCGATGTCTAGTGGAGACTTTGTGGAGGGTATGATGTATTTTCCCCTCCAGTGACATCAGTCGATAATTACTGAGAACACACTTGTTCAAGCCCATAGAAGGGACACAAAGAGGTAAAATAATATAGTCCCTGCCCTGGAGTGCTTAAAGCCATCCAGAGACAGGATTTGTGTATTAGGTATAACTAACATTTTAGTCTGAGAGCCAAAGGGAGCGCTTGACCCACATAATTATTATAGGAGAGCAAATGGAGCTTTTTTCTCTGGGCAGCAGTGACCAGGGGCAGCATCATGGAGGTGATGAGGCCTGAGAGAAACTGAGCAGAGGGCAGAGCATTTGAAAAACATGGGAGGGGCTGACAGAGGGGAGACTGTGCGCCCAGAAGGCGAAGCTGCACGTAAGAAACAGCTCCACGTGCAAGTACGAACAAAGAGCAGCTGAGAGACGGGTAGACCTTTCTTTTAAAGTGAGGTAGAAAACCAAATATTCTATATAAAAAGACATTTTACTTCACAAGAAAAGAAGTAAAAGTAATATTTTGTGCATAAAAGATACAAAAAATAGTCAGGAGATGAATCTCTGAGTGAAAACAATATTTCCAGCATATCTGACAGGTACAGTGTTCCTATCATGCTACACCAGGAGCTCCCTCGGAGGAGATAAGAAAGACAAACAGCTCAATAGAAAATGGGTGAGGGATGTGACTAGAGGGTAAAAGAGGAAATCTAAATGGTGAACAGATGCGCGAAGGTGCTCCAGCTCACTGCAAGTCAAGGAGATGAAAATGAGAGCCATTACGTGCCATCTTTTATTCCTCAGATTGGCATACGTTTAACAGTGATAAACGCCTGGTGCTGGTGAGAGTGTGAGCATGTGAGCAGGGAGCCCTCTCGTGCTTTGCTGATAGGAATTTCAGTTGCTGTCCATCTTTTGTGAAGTGTTCTGGAAAGATCCAGGGCATTTAAAAACATAAATATCTTTTTCTGCTTTTTCATTATTAGGAATTGGAAATAACAAGATATGTCTTATGTACTTTGGTTAATTATTTTTGGAAATATCATAAACATTTATCAATAGGATTAGGACTAAATAAATTGAGGCACACTCATTATTATGGACTACCATGCAACTCTTAAAAAGAGTTAGATCTGCCATCTGTTGAATTGGAAGAAAGCCTATGATGTACACTTAAGTGGGAAAAGCAAGCTGCAGAGACGTGTATATTACGATCTGATTTTGGGAAAACAGACATATATATACACTTACACATTTTGTATGAATATAGAGAATCGATAGCCATACAAAGGATGGGGTGGGGATGGATAAAAAAAAAGATGGAGCAAAATGAAGTTACTATCAGACCCCCAACCTTTCAGAGTCCTCAGAGCTAAGTTGTGCAGCTTTGGGGGAGGAGAGATGGGAGCGCCCCCTATCCTGCTATCTCTGCTGTTAGGAGTCTCAGGCCTGTGCAGGGGAAGGACCAACACATGCCAGCCAGAGTTAGCAGCTTTGAGATGAAGGGGATGCAGACTCGGGATGCCCTGCAGAGACTGCCTGTCCCCTCAGTTTGCCCAGGGAAATGGCACATAGTTTTAAATTTTGCATTTTAAAAGCCAGATGAAGGCTTAAAACAAGCGACACGTATTTAGTGTTGGATCTCAGATGTCATCTCAACCAAGAAACAGAAACGCTTTGATTTTTGAAAATAACCTTTGATGCCTAAAAAGGCTCTAATAAATGCTTTCATTCCAGGATCTCAAACCATGACTTCCTGTGCAGACCAGAGAGGCAGCCCGGGGAGACGGGCACCCTTTGCTCTCTGGGCAGGGACTGCATCGGCATTCACAGCACCCTTGCCCTGCTGGGATCCCCTCTCTCTCCTTGGTGATGAGAGGGTCATGGGAGGGACAGACAAACACAGGGGCTTTCAGGAGGCATCCTGTCCCTGTGGTCTTTTCTTAGGGGTGGCCTTGTCAGGGTGCTAATTGGTACCAAATTCACTGGCAGTAATGGAGGAAATCTGTTAGGAGAAGGGAGACTTGGGAGTCTAAAATCAGCACAGATTGGTTCTCTAGGATTTTCATAAGAGAAGGCTTCTGGAATGATGTGCTGTGGGTTTGTGAGGTAGACTTCCTTCCGAGGAGAAATTCCCGGCCGAGCAGGTGCTCAGCTTGTACTGACAGAACCAAACCAGAAACCCTAAAATGACTCCATGTTTTTCTGAGAAAACTAATCAGCGATATTTTTGTTTCTCTTGAGAAAGATGATTTTGGTCCCCAAGAGATCTTTTTAAATGTTAGTGTGGCTGAGAACTGCATTTTTATAGACAGATGTTGCTGTTAAATGTGCTTGTGGTAATGATGTTTGTTTAGTGCTTATCTCTAAGGAATTCAGGGCACTTTACACCACTTTCTTCATTATTTCTTAAGGTTTATCTTTTTCCCGATCATATCTTAATTGTGACTATAACTTCTTCATTCAATTTTTCTCATTGGATTTTCTCTGAAAGATCTCCGATTAACCTCATTTCCTACTACTCTCTGAATTTCCAGTATCATATACTCACACCAGTTCAGACATCCTAGAAAAACATCAAGATTTTTTCTTTTAGTGTCTCAGGCTTCTCTTTTTCTATTTACTATTCTTTGTCACTCTTAAAAACTTTCCCATCTATAATACTTTCACTGTACTTCCTCCTTAAAAGAAGAATTGCTTAAAACACACCTTATTCTTCTACATAAACAGTCCCTATTTTATTGTAGTTATTCTCTTATTTCTATCTTATTACATAAAAAAAAATGAAGTAACCCATTTGAAGTAGCTAAACATGTTCTTTAATGTGAGCACTGTGTATTGGCATTGTGAATCTGATATCCCTAGCAGATTATTTGTCCAAACTGTTTTCTCCTTTTAGTCCTCGAAGGATTTGTTAACTTGCCTTCTCACTGCAAAAATCCATGAAGAAACAACAACAAAAGAATAATGACTTTATGACAAGTTAGTCTTTTGTATAAACAAACAGATACTCCCCTTCCTTCAGGAATTAGCCACCATGAACACCTTTCTTTTTACTGGGGCCTAATCAGAGGGAAGTAGAGTAGAGAGCCTCTGTCCTAAAGAGATCCTGGGATCACGAGAGTGTGTGGGAGACACCTTAGAAATCACTCCCTATTTGACAGGTGTCGAAACAGAGCTCATAGAGTGTTAGAAATGTGTCCATAATCACAGGAACATTTAGGGCATGTTTACAATTTAGTTTAGGAGTCAAGACATCTGAAATTTAAAGTCACTAAATAAAGTATGAAATAGCATGAAATAATGAATGATGTGGTTGCTCTGGATAGAGGTGAGCTGGTGAATGTTTAACAATTGGAGGCAGGGGTGGAGAGAGGAAGCCCTGATTTGTTCTGTTTTCAATTTCAGGGTGCCTAGGGCCAATTTCAAACTACCCACCAGACAGCAACAAGTTGGGAAGAGATGAGTGCAATTCAGTTGGTTCTTGAGAGTGATAGATAAGCCTGGCTAGCGTGATCAGGCCTTTAAAGAGGAGGAGAACTGGGCTAGACCATTCCTCCTCACACGACATATCTTTCACCTAGGAAGGACTATCCCTAGTCTCTCCAGCAAGCAGCTGTAGGAATGCAACCCTGGCTCTTGCCTTGGTCTCAGTGGATAAAGTGATAGCTCTTCACCTGATGAGCCATCACTTACATTTCAAGGCCCAGCTCAAAGATAAGGATCTTTACCAAGTGTATCCCTGACCCTTTCTGTCATAATCATTTCTACTCTGAATCTTTTATTAGAGCAATTACCAAAACCTAACTTGATATTGTTGTCCATGGATGGTATCTTTCCCCACTAGACTGTCCTTGGAGGACAGGGACTGTCTTACTCTTTCATTGCCTGAGAAGCAGTACTGTGTGGTGGGTCAGATCCCAAGCTCTGGAGCCAGCCTGTTCAGCTTCAAATCCTGACACTGCACTCACTCACCTTGAAACTGTGAGGAAGTCATCAACACCCTCTGTTCTCATCTGTAAAAATAAGAAATTAGGCAGTAATCTCCATCTGACAAGTATGCTATGATGATTAAGGAGATTACTAGGTGCATTCAGTGCCTAGCACATACTAAGCCTTCAATTAATGTTGCCTGGTATTGTTATCTCTAGCATATAACCCAGTGCGTGGCACAGAATTGGTGTGTAGTTGTTGGCGGTTGACTTTATTAAAGTGAAGCAAGGATGTGATCCAGCTAGTTTGACAGGAAGTTGGGAGAGAGTGTGCTAGAGGGGACTAGATGAACAGATTATTGTTGGGTAAACGAAAATGATATTGTAAACAAGAATCAGCTGATCATAGAATTTTAAGATCAGAACCTAGTTTTCCAGCTGTGGCATGATGAACACTGAGCAGAGTGGGATCCTCTATGCCAGTGGTTCTCAATCTTGGCTGCACATTAGAATCACCCGGGAATCTTTTTAAAATCCTGATTTCTGGGCCTCAACCTCCGGAAATTCTGTTTCTTTGTTATGGGGTGAGGCCACAACATTAGTAACAAAGAAACAGAATTGCGGAGGATGAGGCC